>NC_134690.1:410103180-410211977 GCF_050947455.1 Rhinoderma darwinii
TGTATAATAATGTACAGGGAGCAGGAAGGACGATCTTCAGGTGTCAGGTGTATAATAATGTACAGGGAGCAGGGAGGACGATCTTCAGGTGTCAGGTGTGTAATAATGTACAGGGAGCAGGGAAGACGATCTTCAGGTGTCAGGTGTGTAATAATGTACAGGGAGCAGGGAGGACGATCTTCAGGTGTCAGGTGTATAATAATGTACAGGGAGCAGGGAGGACGATCTTCAGGTGTCAGGTGTGTAATAATGTACAGGGAGCAGGGAGGACGATCTTCAGGTGTCAGGTGTGTAATAATGTACAGGGAGCAGGGAGGACGATCTTCAGGTGTCAGGTGTGTAATAATGTACAGGGAGGACGATCTTCAGGTGTCAGGTGTATAATAATGTACAGGGAGCAGGGAGGACGATCTTCAGGTGTCAGGTGTGTAATAATGTACAGGGAGCAGGGAGGACGATCTTCAGGTGTCAGGTGTGTAATAATGTACAGGGAGCAGGGAGGACGATCTTCAGGTGTCAGGTGTATAATAATGTACAGGGAGCAGGAAGGACGATCTTCAGGTGTCAGGTGTGTAATAATGTACAGGGAGCAGGGAAGACGATCTTCAGGTGTCAGGTGTATAATAATGTACAGGGAGCAGGGAGGACGATCTTCAGGTGTCAGGTGTGTAATAATGTACAGGGAGCAGGGAGGACGATCTTCAGGTGTCAGGTGTGTAATAATGTACAGGGAGCAGGGAGGACGATCTTCAGGTGTCAGGTGTATAATAATGTACAGGGAGCAGGAAGGACGATCTCAGGTGTCAGGTGTGTAATAATGTACAGGGAGGACGATCTTCAGGTGTCAGGTGTATAATAATGTACAGGGAGCAGGGAGGACGATCTTCAGGTGTCAGGTGTGTAATAATGTACAGGGAGCAGGGAGGACGATCTTCAGGTGTCAGGTGTGTAATAATGTGCAGGGAGGACGATCTTCAGGTGTCAGGTGTGTAATAATGTACAGGGAGCAGGGAGGTCGATCTTCAGGTGTCAGGTGTGTAATAATGTACAGGGAGCACGATCTTCAGGTGTCAGGTGTATAATAATGTACAGGGAGCAGGAAGGACGATCTTCAGGTGTCAGGTGTATAATAATGTACAGGGAGCAGGGAGGACGATCTTCAGGTGTCAGGTGTGTAATAATGTACAGGGAGCAGGGAGGTCGATCTTCAGGTGTCAGGTGTGTAATAATGTACAGGGAGCAGGGAGGACGATCTTCAGGTGTCAGGTGTATAATAATGTACAGGGAGCAGGGAGGACGATCTTCAGGTGTCAGGTGTGTAATAATGTACAGGGAGCAGGGAGGACGATCTTCAGGTGTCAGGTGTGTAATAATGTACAGGGAGCAGGGAGGACGATCTTCAGGTGTCAGGTGTGTAATAATGTACAGGGAGCAGGGAGGACGATCTTCAGGTGTCAGGTGTGTAATAATGTACAGGGAGCAGGGAGGACGATCTTCAGGTGTCAGGTGTATAATAATGTACAGGGAGCAGGGAGGACGATCTTCAGGTGTCAGGTGTGTAATAATGTACAGGGAGCAGGGAGGACGATCTTCAGGTGTCAGGTGTGTAATAATGTACAGGGAGCAGGGAGGACGATCTTCAGGTGTCAGGTGTATAATAATGTACAGGGAGCAGGGAGGACGATCTTCAGGTGTCAGGTGTGTAATAATGTACAGGGAGCAGGGAGGACGATCTTCAGGTGTCAGGTGTGTAATAATGTACAGGGAGCAGGGAGGACGATCTTCAGGTGTCAGGTGTATAATAATGTACAGGGAGCAGGAAGGACGATCTTCAGGTGTCAGGTGTATAATAATGTACAGGGAGCAGGGAGGACGATCTTCAGGTGTCAGGTGTGTAATAATGTACAGGGAGCAGGGAAGACGATCTTCAGGTGTCAGGTGTGTAATAATGTACAGGGAGCAGGGAGGACGATCTTCAGGTGTCAGGTGTATAATAATGTACAGGGAGCAGGAAGGACGATCTTCAGGTGTCAGGTGTATAATAATGTACAGGGAGCAGGGAGGACGATCTTCAGGTGTCAGGTGTATAATAATGTACAGGGAGCAGGAAGGACGATCTTCAGGTGTCAGGTGTGTAATAATGTACAGGGAGGACGATCTTCAGGTGTCAGGTGTATAATAATGTACAGGGAGCAGGGAGGACGATCTTCAGGTGTCAGGTGTGTAATAATGTGCAGGGAGGACGATCTTCAGGTGTCAGGTGTATAATAATGTACAGGGAGCTGGGAGGACGATCTTCAGGTGTCAGGTGTATAATAATGTACAGGGAGCAGGGAGGACGATCTTCAGGTGTCAGGTGTGTAATAATGTACAGGGAGCAGGGAGGACGATCTTCAGGTGTCAGGTGTGTAATAATGTACAGGGAGCAGGGAGGACGATCTTCAGGTGTCAGGTGTATAATAATGTACAGGGAGCAGGAAGGACGATCTTCAGGTGTCAGGTGTGTAATAATGTACAGGGAGGACGATCTTCAGGTGTCAGGTGTATAATAATGTACAGGGAGCAGGGAGGACGATCTTCAGGTGTCAGGTGTGTAATAATGTACAGGGAGCAGGGAGGACGATCTTCAGGTGTCAGGTGTGTAATAATGTGCAGGGAGGACGATCTTCAGGTGTCAGGTGTGTAATAATGTACAGGGAGCAGGGAGGACGATCTTCAGGTGTCAGGTGTGTAATAATGTACAGGGAGCAGGGAGGACGATCTTCAGGTGTCAGGTGTATAATAATGTACAGGGAGCAGGGAGGACGATCTTCAGGTGTCAGGTGTGTAATAATGTACAGGGAGCAGGGAGGACGATCTTCAGGTGTCAGGTGTGTAATAATGTACAGGGAGCAGGGAGGACGATCTTCAGGTGTCAGGTGTGTAATAATGTACAGGGAGCAGGGAAGACGATCTTCAGGTGTATAATAATGTACAGGGAGGACGATCTTCAGGTGTCAGGTGTGTAATAATGTACAGGGAGCAGGGAGGACGATCTTCAGGTGTCAGGTGTGTAATAATGTACAGGGAGCAGGAAGGACGATCTTCAGGTGTCAGGTGTATAATAATGTACAGGGAGCAGGGAGGACGATCTTCAGGTGTCAGGTGTGTAATAATGTACAGGGAGCAGGGAGGACGATCTTCAGGTGTCAGGTGTGTAATAATGTACAGGGAGCAGGGAGGACGATCTTCAGGTGTCAGGTGTATAATAATGTACAGGGAGCAGGGAGGACGATCTTCAGGTGTCAGGTGTATAATAATGTGCAGGGAGGACGATCTTCAGGTGTCAGGTGTATAATAATGTACAGGGAGCAGGGAGGACGATCTTCAGGTGTCAGGTGTATAATAATGTACAGGGAGCAGGGAGGACGATCTTCAGGTGTCAGGTGTGTAATAATGTACAGGGAGCAGGGAGGACGATCTTCAGGTGTCAGGTGTATAATAATGTACAGGGAGCAGGGAGGACGATCTTCAGGTGTCAGGTGTATAATAATGTACAGGGAGCAGGGAGGACGATCTTCAGGTGTCAGGTGTATAATAATGTACAGGGAGCAGGGAGGACGATCTTCAGGTGTCAGGTGTGTAATAATGTACAGGGAGGACGATCTTCAGGTGTCAGGTGTGTAATAATGTACAGGGAGCAGGAAGGACGATCTTCAGGTGTCAGGTGTGTAATAATGTACAGGGAGCAGGGAGGACGATCTTCAGGTGTCAGGTGTATAATAATGTACAGGGAGCAGGGAGGACGATCTTCAGGTGTCAGGTGTGTAATAATGTACAGGGAGCAGGGAGGACGATCTTCAGGTGTCAGGTGTGTAATAATGTACAGGGAGCAGGGAGGACGATCTTCAGGTGTCAGGTGTGTAATAATGTACAGGGAGCAGGGAGGACGATCTTCAGGTGTCAGGTGTGTAATAATGTACAGGGAGCAGGGAGGACGATCTTCAGGTGTCAGGTGTGTAATAATGTACAGGGAGCAGGGAGGACGATCTTCAGGTGTCAGGTGTGTAATAATGTACAGGGAGCAGGGAGGACGATCTTCAGGTGTCAGGTGTATAATAATGTACAGGGAGCAGGGAGGACGATCTTCAGGTGTCAGGTGTATAATAATGTACAGGGAGCAGGGAGGACGATCTTCAGGTGTCAGGTGTGTAATAATGTACAGGGAGCAGGGAGGACGATCTTCAGGTGTCAGGTGTATAATAATGTACAGGGAGCAGGGAGGACGATCTTCAGGTGTCAGGTGTGTAATAATGTACAGGGAGGACGATCTTCAGGTGTCAGGTGTGTAATAATGTACAGGGAGCAGGAAGGACGATCTTCAGGTGTCAGGTGTGTAATAATGTACAGGGAGCAGGGAGGACGATCTTCAGGTGTCAGGTGTGTAATAATGTACAGGGAGCAGGGAGGACGATCTTCAGGTGTCAGGTGTGTAATAATGTACAGGGAGGACGATCTTCAGGTGTCAGGTGTATAATAATGTACAGGGAGCAGGGAGGACGATCTTCAGGTGTCAGGTGTATAATAATGTACAGGGAGGACGATCTTCAGGTGTCAGGTGTATAATAATGTACAGGGAGCAGGGAGGACGATCTTCAGGTGTCAGGTGTGTAATAATGTACAGGGAGCAGGGAGGACGAGCTTCAGGTGTCAGGTGTGTAATAATGTACAGGGAGCAGGGAGGACGATCTTCAGGTGTCAGGTGTATAATAATGTACAGGGAGCAGGGAGGACGATCTTCAGGTGTCAGGTGTGTAATAATGTACAGGAGCAGGGAGGACGATCTTCAGGTGTCAGGTGTGTAATAATGTACAGGAGCAGGGAGGACGAGCTTCAGGTGTCAGGTGTGTAATAATGTACAGGGAGCAGGGAGGACGATCTTCAGGTGTCAGGTGTGTAATAATGTACAGGGAGCAGGGAGGACGATCTTCAGGTGTCAGGTGTGTAATAATGTACAGGGAGCAGGGAGGACGATCTTCAGGTGTCAGGTGTATAATAATGTACAGGGAGCAGGGAGGACGATCTTCAGGTGTCAGGTGTATAATAATGTACAGGGAGCAGGGAGGACGATCTTCAGGTGTCAGGTGTATAATAATGTACAGGGAGCAGGGAGGACGATCTTCAGGTGTCAGGTGTGTAATAATGTACAGGGAGCAGGGAGGACGATCTTCAGGTGTCAGGTGTGTAATAATGTACAGGGAGCAGGGAGGACGATCTTCAGGTGTCAGGTGTATAATAATGTACAGGGAGCAGGGAGGACGATCTTCAGGTGTCAGGTGTATAATAATGTGCAGGGAGGACGATCTTCAGGTGTCAGGTGTGTAATAATGTACAGGGAGCAGGGAGGACGATCTTCAGGTGTCAGGTGTGTAATAATGTACAGGGAGCAGGGAGGACGATCTTCAGGTGTCAGGTGTGTAATAATGTACAGGGAGGACGATCTTCAGGTGTCAGGTGTATAATAATGTACAGGGAGCAGGGAGGACGATCTTCAGGTGTCAGGTGTATAATAATGTACAGGGAGCACGATCTTCAGGTGTCAGGTGTGTAATAATGTACAGGGAGCAGGGAGGACGATCTTCAGGTGTCAGGTGTATAATAATGTACAGGGAGGACGATCTTCAGGTGTCAGGTGTATAATAATGTACAGGGAGCAGGGAGGACGATCTTCAGGTGTCAGGTGTGTAATAATGTACAGGGAGCAGGGAGGACGATCTTCAGGTGTCAGGTGTATAATAATGTACAGGGAGCAGGGAGGACGATCTTCAGGTGTCAGGTGTGTAATAATGTACAGGGAGCAGGGAGGACGATCTTCAGGTGTCAGGTGTATAATAATGTACAGGGAGCAGGAAGGACGATCTTCAGGTGTCAGGTGTGTAATAATGTACAGGGAGCAGAGAGGACGATCTTCAGGTGTCAGGTGTATAATAATGTACAGGGAGGACGATCTTCAGGTGTCAGGTGTGTAATAATGTACAGGGAGCAGGGAGGACGATCTTCAGGTGTCAGGTGTGTAATAATGTACAGGGAGCAGGGAGGTCGATCTTCAGGTGTCAGGTGTGTAATAATGTACAGGGAGCAGGAAGGACGATCTTCAGGTGTCAGGTGTGTAATAATGTACAGGGAGGACGATCTTCAGGTGTCAGGTGTATAATAATGTACAGGGAGCAGGGAGGACGATCTTCAGGTGTCAGGTGTGTAATAATGTACAGGGAGCAGGGAGGACGATCTTCAGGTGTCAGGTGTGTAATAATGTGCAGGGAGGACGATCTTCAGGTGTCAGGTGTGTAATAATGTACAGGGAGCAGGGAGGTCGATCTTCAGGTGTCAGGTGTGTAATAATGTACAGGGAGCACGATCTTCAGGTGTCAGGTGTATAATAATGTACAGGGAGCAGGAAGGACGATCTTCAGGTGTCAGGTGTATAATAATGTACAGGGAGCAGGGAGGACGATCTTCAGGTGTCAGGTGTGTAATAATGTACAGGGAGCAGGGAGGTCGATCTTCAGGTGTCAGGTGTGTAATAATGTACAGGGAGCAGGGAGGACGATCTTCAGGTGTCAGGTGTATAATAATGTACAGGGAGCAGGGAGGACGATCTTCAGGTGTCAGGTGTGTAATAATGTACAGGGAGCAGGGAGGACGATCTTCAGGTGTCAGGTGTGTAATAATGTACAGGGAGCAGGGAGGACGATCTTCAGGTGTCAGGTGTGTAATAATGTACAGGGAGCAGGGAGGACGATCTTCAGGTGTCAGGTGTGTAATAATGTACAGGGAGCAGGGAGGACGATCTTCAGGTGTCAGGTGTATAATAATGTACAGGGAGCAGGGAGGACGATCTTCAGGTGTCAGGTGTGTAATAATGTACAGGGAGCAGGGAGGACGATCTTCAGGTGTCAGGTGTGTAATAATGTACAGGGAGCAGGGAGGACGATCTTCAGGTGTCAGGTGTATAATAATGTACAGGGAGCAGGGAGGACGATCTTCAGGTGTCAGGTGTGTAATAATGTACAGGGAGCAGGGAGGACGATCTTCAGGTGTCAGGTGTGTAATAATGTACAGGGAGCAGGGAGGACGATCTTCAGGTGTCAGGTGTATAATAATGTACAGGGAGCAGGAAGGACGATCTTCAGGTGTCAGGTGTATAATAATGTACAGGGAGCAGGGAGGACGATCTTCAGGTGTCAGGTGTGTAATAATGTACAGGGAGCAGGGAAGACGATCTTCAGGTGTCAGGTGTGTAATAATGTACAGGGAGCAGGGAGGACGATCTTCAGGTGTCAGGTGTATAATAATGTACAGGGAGCAGGGAGGACGATCTTCAGGTGTCAGGTGTGTAATAATGTACAGGGAGCAGGGAGGACGATCTTCAGGTGTCAGGTGTGTAATAATGTACAGGGAGCAGGGAGGACGATCTTCAGGTGTCAGGTGTGTAATAATGTACAGGGAGGACGATCTTCAGGTGTCAGGTGTATAATAATGTACAGGGAGCAGGGAGGACGATCTTCAGGTGTCAGGTGTGTAATAATGTACAGGGAGCAGGGAGGACGATCTTCAGGTGTCAGGTGTGTAATAATGTACAGGGAGCAGGGAGGACGATCTTCAGGTGTCAGGTGTATAATAATGTACAGGGAGCAGGAAGGACGATCTTCAGGTGTCAGGTGTGTAATAATGTACAGGGAGCAGGGAAGACGATCTTCAGGTGTCAGGTGTATAATAATGTACAGGGAGCAGGGAGGACGATCTTCAGGTGTCAGGTGTGTAATAATGTACAGGGAGCAGGGAGGACGATCTTCAGGTGTCAGGTGTGTAATAATGTACAGGGAGCAGGGAGGACGATCTTCAGGTGTCAGGTGTATAATAATGTACAGGGAGCAGGAAGGACGATCTTCAGGTGTCAGGTGTGTAATAATGTACAGGGAGGACGATCTTCAGGTGTCAGGTGTATAATAATGTACAGGGAGCAGGGAGGACGATCTTCAGGTGTCAGGTGTGTAATAATGTACAGGGAGCAGGGAGGACGATCTTCAGGTGTCAGGTGTGTAATAATGTGCAGGGAGGACGATCTTCAGGTGTCAGGTGTGTAATAATGTACAGGGAGCAGGGAGGTCGATCTTCAGGTGTCAGGTGTGTAATAATGTACAGGGAGCACGATCTTCAGGTGTCAGGTGTATAATAATGTACAGGGAGCAGGAAGGACGATCTTCAGGTGTCAGGTGTATAATAATGTACAGGGAGCAGGGAGGACGATCTTCAGGTGTCAGGTGTGTAATAATGTACAGGGAGCAGGGAGGTCGATCTTCAGGTGTCAGGTGTGTAATAATGTACAGGGAGCAGGGAGGACGATCTTCAGGTGTCAGGTGTATAATAATGTACAGGGAGCAGGGAGGACGATCTTCAGGTGTCAGGTGTGTAATAATGTACAGGGAGCAGGGAGGACGATCTTCAGGTGTCAGGTGTGTAATAATGTACAGGGAGCAGGGAGGACGATCTTCAGGTGTCAGGTGTGTAATAATGTACAGGGAGCAGGGAGGACGATCTTCAGGTGTCAGGTGTGTAATAATGTACAGGGAGCAGGGAGGACGATCTTCAGGTGTCAGGTGTATAATAATGTACAGGGAGCAGGAGGACGATCTTCAGGTGTCAGGTGTGTAATAATGTACAGGGAGCAGGGAGGACGATCTTCAGGTGTCAGGTGTGTAATAATGTACAGGGAGCAGGGAGGACGATCTTCAGGTGTCAGGTGTATAATAATGTACAGGGAGCAGGGAGGACGATCTTCAGGTGTCAGGTGTGTAATAATGTACAGGGAGCAGGGAGGACGATCTTCAGGTGTCAGGTGTGTAATAATGTACAGGGAGCAGGGAGGACGATCTTCAGGTGTCAGGTGTATAATAATGTACAGGGAGCAGGAAGGACGATCTTCAGGTGTCAGGTGTATAATAATGTACAGGGAGCAGGGAGGACGATCTTCAGGTGTCAGGTGTGTAATAATGTACAGGGAGCAGGGAAGACGATCTTCAGGTGTCAGGTGTGTAATAATGTACAGGGAGCAGGGAGGACGATCTTCAGGTGTCAGGTGTATAATAATGTACAGGGAGCAGGAAGGACGATCTTCAGGTGTCAGGTGTATAATAATGTACAGGGAGCAGGGAGGACGATCTTCAGGTGTCAGGTGTATAATAATGTACAGGGAGCAGGAAGGACGATCTTCAGGTGTCAGGTGTGTAATAATGTACAGGGAGGACGATCTTCAGGTGTCAGGTGTATAATAATGTACAGGGAGCAGGGAGGACGATCTTCAGGTGTCAGGTGTGTAATAATGTGCAGGGAGGACGATCTTCAGGTGTCAGGTGTATAATAATGTACAGGGAGCTGGGAGGACGATCTTCAGGTGTCAGGTGTATAATAATGTACAGGGAGCAGGGAGGACGATCTTCAGGTGTCAGGTGTGTAATAATGTACAGGGAGCAGGGAGGACGATCTTCAGGTGTCAGGTGTGTAATAATGTACAGGGAGCAGGGAGGACGATCTTCAGGTGTCAGGTGTATAATAATGTACAGGGAGCAGGAAGGACGATCTTCAGGTGTCAGGTGTGTAATAATGTACAGGGAGGACGATCTTCAGGTGTCAGGTGTATAATAATGTACAGGGAGCAGGGAGGACGATCTTCAGGTGTCAGGTGTGTAATAATGTACAGGGAGCAGGGAGGACGATCTTCAGGTGTCAGGTGTGTAATAATGTGCAGGGAGGACGATCTTCAGGTGTCAGGTGTGTAATAATGTACAGGGAGCAGGGAGGACGATCTTCAGGTGTCAGGTGTGTAATAATGTACAGGGAGCAGGGAGGACGATCTTCAGGTGTCAGGTGTATAATAATGTACAGGGAGCAGGGAGGACGATCTTCAGGTGTCAGGTGTGTAATAATGTACAGGGAGCAGGGAGGACGATCTTCAGGTGTCAGGTGTGTAATAATGTACAGGGAGCAGGGAGGACGATCTTCAGGTGTCAGGTGTGTAATAATGTACAGGGAGCAGGGAAGACGATCTTCAGGTGTATAATAATGTACAGGGAGGACGATCTTCAGGTGTCAGGTGTGTAATAATGTACAGGGAGCAGGGAGGACGATCTTCAGGTGTCAGGTGTGTAATAATGTACAGGGAGCAGGGAGGACGATCTTCAGGTGTCAGGTGTATAATAATGTACAGGGAGCAGGGAGGACGATCTTCAGGTGTATAATAATGTACAAGGAGCAGGGAGGACGATCTTCAGGTGTCAGGTGTGTAATAATGTACAGGGAGCAGGGAGGACGATCTTCAGGTGTCAGGTGTGTAATAATGTACAGGGAGCAGGGAGGACGATCTTCAGGTGTCAGGTGTATAATAATGTACAGGGAGCAGGGAGGACGATCTTCAGGAGTCAGGTGTGTAATAATGTACAGGGAGCAGGAAGGACGATCTTCAGGTGTCAGGTGTATAATAATGTACAGGGAGCAGGAAGGACGATCTTCAGGTGTCAGGTGTGTAATAATGTACAGGGAGCAGGGAGGACGATCTTCAGGTGTCAGGTGTGTAATAATGTACAGGGAGCAGGGAGGACGATCTTCAGGTGTCAGGTGTGTAATAATGTACAGGGAGCAGGGAGGACGATCTTCAGGTGTCAGGTGTATAATAATGTACAGGGAGGACGATCTTCAGGTGTCAGGTGTATAATAATGTACAGGGAGCAGGGAGGACGATCTTCAGGTGTCAGGTGTATAATAATGTACAGGGAGCAGGAAGGACGATCTTCAGGTGTCAGGTGTATAATAATGTACAGGGAGGACGATCTTCAGGTGTCAGGTGTGTAATAATGTACAGGGAGCAGGGAGGACGATCTTCAGGTGTCAGGTGTGTAATAATGTACAGGGAGCAGGGAGGACGATCTTCAGGTGTCAGGTGTGTAATAATGTACAGGGAGCAGGGAGGACGATCTTCAGGTGTCAGGTGTGTAATAATGTACAGGGAGCAGGGAGGACGATCTTCAGGTGTCAGGTGTGTAATAATGTACAGGGAGCAGGGAGGACGATCTTCAGGTGTCAGGTGTATAATAATGTACAGGGAGCAGGGAGGACGATCTTCAGGTGTCAGGTGTGTAATAATGTACAGGGAGCAGGGAGGACGATCTTCAGGTGTCAGGTGTATAATAATGTACAGGGAGCAGGGAGGACGATCTTCAGGTGTCAGGTGTATAATAATGTACAGGGAGCAGGGAGGACGATCTTCAGGTGTCAGGTGTATAATAATGTACAGGGAGCAGGGAGGACGATCTTCAGGTGTCAGGTGTGTAATAATGTACAGGGAGCAGGGAGGACGATCTTCAGGTGTCAGGTGTGTAATAATGTACAGGGAGCAGGAAGGACGATCTTCAGGTGTCAGGTGTGTAATAATGTACAGGGAGCAGGGAGGACGATCTTCAGGTGTCAGGTGTGTAATAATGTACAGGGAGCAGGGAGGACGATCTTCAGGTGTCAGGTGTATAATAATGTACAGGGAGCAGGGAGGACGATCTTCAGGTGTCAGGTGTGTAATAATGTACAGGGAGCAGGGAGGACGATCTTCAGGTGTCAGGTGTATAATAATGTACAGGGAGCAGGAAGGACGATCTTCAGGTGTCAGGTGTATAATAATGTACAGGGAGCAGGGAGGACGATCTTCAGGTGTCAGGTGTATAATAATGTACAGGGAGCAGGAAGGACGATCTTCAGGTGTCAGGTGTATAATAATGTACAGGGAGCAGGGAGGACGATCTTCAGGTGTCAGGTGTATAATAATGTACAGGGAGCAGGGAGGACGATCTTCAGGTGTCAGGTGTGTAATAATGTACAGGGAGCAGGGAGGACGATCTTCAGGTGTCAGGTGTATAATAATGTACAGGGAGCAGGAAGGACGATCTTCAGGTGTCAGGTGTATAATAATGTGCAGGGAGGACGATCTTCAGGTGTCAGGTGTATAATAATGTACAGGGAGCAGGGAGGACGATCTTCAGGTGTCAGGTGTATAATAATGTACAGGGAGCAGGGAGGACGATCTTCAGGTGTCAGGTGTGTAATAATGTACAGGGAGCAGGGAGGACGATCTTCAGGTGTCAGGTGTGTAATAATGTACAGGGAGCAGGGAGGACGATCTTCAGGTGTCAGGTGTGTAATAATGTACAGGGAGCAGGAAGGACGATCTTCAGGTGTCAGGTGTGTAATAATGTACAGGGAGCAGGAAGGACGATCTTCAGGTGTCAGGTGTGTAATAATGTACAGGGAGCAGGGAGGACGATCTTCAGGTGTCAGGTGTGTAATAATGTGCAGGGAGGACGATCTTCAGGTGTCAGGTGTGTAATAATGTACAGGGAGCAGGGAGGACGATCTTCAGGTGTCAGGTGTATAATAATGTACAGGGAGCAGGGAGGACGATCTTCAGGTGTCAGGTGTGTAATAATGTACAGGGAGCAGGGAGGACGATCTTCAGGTGTCAGGTGTGTAATAATGTACAGGGAGCAGGGAGGACGATCTTCAGGTGTCAGGTGTGTAATAATGTACAGGGAGCAGGAAGGACGATCTTCAGGTGTCAGGTATGTAACAATGTACAGGGAGCAGGGAGGACGATCTTCAGGTGTCAGGTGTATAACAATGTACAGGGAGCAGGGAGGACGATCTTCAGGTGTCAGGTGTATAATAATGTACAGGGAGCAGGGAGGACGATCTTCAGGTGTCAGGTGTGTAATAATGTACAGGGAGCAGGAAGGACGATCTTCAGGTGTCAGGTGTGTAATAATGTACAGGGAGCAGGAAGGACGATCTTCAGGTGTCAGGTGTGTAATAATGTACAGGGAGCAGGGAGGACGATCTTCAGGTGTCAGGTGTATAATAATGTACAGGGAGGACGATCTTCAGGTGTCAGGTGTGTAATAATGTACAGGGAGCAGGGAGGACGATCTTCAGGTGTCAGGTGTGTAATAATGTACAGGGAGCAGGGAGGACGATCTTCAGGTGTCAGGTGTATAATAATGTACAGGGAGCAGGGAGGACGATCTTCAGGTGTCAGGTGTGTAATAATGTACAGGGAGCAGGGAGGACGATCTTCAGGTGTCAGGTGTGTAATAATGTACAGGGAGCAGGGAGGACGATCTTCAGGTGTCAGGTGTGTAATAATGTACAGGGAGCAGGGAGGACGATCTTCAGGTGTCAGGTGTATAACAATGTACAGGGAGCAGGGAGGACGATCTTCAGGTGTCAGGTGTGTAATAATGTACAGGGAGCAGGGAGGACGATCTTCAGGTGTCAGGTGTGTAATAATGTACAGGGAGCAGGGAGGACGATCTTCAGGTGTCAGGTGTATAATAATGTACAGGGAGCAGGGAGGACGATCTTCAGGTGTCAGGTGTATAATAATGTACAGGGAGCAGGGAGGACGATCTTCAGGTGTCAGGTGTGTAATAATGTACAGGGAGCAGGGAGGACGATCTTCAGGTGTCAGGTGTGTAATAATGTACAGGGAGGACGATCTTCAGGTGTCAGGTGTATAATAATGTACAGGGAGCAGGGAGGACGATCTTCAGGTGTCAGGTGTATAATAATGTGCAGGGAGGACGATCTTCAGGTGTCAGGTGTATAATAATGTACAGGGAGCAGGGAGGACGATCTTCAGGTGTCAGGTGTGTAATAATGTACAGGGAGCAGGGAGGACGATCTTCAGGTGTCAGGTGTATAATAATGTACAGGGAGCAGGGAGGACGATCTTCAGGTGTCAGGTGTATAATAATGTACAGGGAGCAGGGAGGACGATCTTCAGGTGTCAGGTGTGTAATAATGTACAGGGAGCAGGGAGGACGATCTTCAGGTGTCAGGTGTGTAATAATGTACAGGGAGCAGGGAGGACGATCTTCAGGTGTCAGGTGTGTAATAATGTACAGGGAGCAGGGAGGACGATCTTCAGGTGTCAGGTGTGTAATAATGTACAGGGAGCAGGGAGGACGATCTTCAGGTGTCAGGTGTATAATAATGTACAGGGAGCAGGGAGGACGATCTTCAGGTGTCAGGTGTGTAATAATGTACAGGGAGCAGGGAGGACGATCTTCAGGTGTCAGGTGTATAATAATGTACAGGGAGGACGATCTTCAGGTGTCAGGTGTGTAATAATGTACAGGGAGCAGGGAGGACGATCTTCAGGTGTCAGGTGTGTAATAATGTACAGGGAGCAGGGAGGACGATCTTCAGGTGTCAGGTGTGTAATAATGTACAGGGAGCAGGGAGGACGATCTTCAGGTGTCAGGTGTGTAATAATGTACAGGGAGCAGGGAGGACGATCTTCAGGTGTCAGGTGTGTAATAATGTACAGGGAGCAGGGAGGACGATCTTCAGGTGTCAGGTGTATAATAATGTACAGGGAGCAGGAAGGACGATCTTCAGGTGTCAGGTGTATAACAATGTACAGGGAGCAGGGAGGACGATCTTCAGGTGTCAGGTGTGTAATAATGTACAGGGAGCAGGGAGGACGATCTTCAGGTGTCAGGTGTGTAATAATGTACAGGGAGCAGGGAGGACGATCTTCAGGTGTCAGGTGTATAACAATGTACAGGGAGCAGGGAGGACGATCTTCAGGTGTCAGGTGTGTAATAATGTACAGGGAGCAGGGAGGACGATCTTCAGGTGTCAGGTGTATAATAATGTACAGGGAGCAGGGAGGACGATCTTCAGGTGTCAGGTGTGTAATAATGTACAGGGAGCAGGGAGGACGATCTTCAGGTGTCAGGTGTGTAATAATGTACAGGGAGCAGGGAGGACGATCTTCAGGTGTCAGGTGTGTAATAATGTACAGGGAGCAGGGAGGACGATCTTCAGGTGTCAGGTGTATAATAATGTACAGGGAGCAGGGAGGACGATCTTCAGGTGTCAGGTGTGTAATAATGTACAGGGAGCAGGGAGGACGATCTTCAGGTGTCAGGTGTGTAATAATGTACAGGGAGCAGGGAGGACGATCTTCAGGTGTCAGGTGTGTAATAATGTACAGGGAGCAGGGAGGACGATCTTCAGGTGTCAGGTGTGTAATAATGTACAGGGAGCAGGGAGGACGATCTTCAGGTGTCAGGTGTGTAATAATGTACAGGGAGCAGGGAGGACGATCTTCAGGTGTCAGGTGTATAATAATGTACAGGGAGCAGGGAGGACGATCTTCAGGTGTCAGGTGTGTAATAATGTACAGGGAGCAGGGAGGACGATCTTCAGGCGTCAGGTGTATAATAATGTACAGGGAGCAGGGAGGACGATCTTCAGGTGTCAGGTGTGTAATAATGTACAGGGAGCAGGGAGGACGATCTTCAGGTGTCAGGTGTATAATAATGTACAGGGAGCAGGGAGGACGATCTTCAGGTGTCAGGTGTGTAATAATGTACAGGGAGCAGGGAGGACGATCTTCAGGTGTCAGGTGTATAATAATGTACAGGGAGCAGGGAGGACGATCTTCAGGTGTCAGGTGTGTAATAATGTACAGGGAGCAGGGAGGACGATCTTCAGGTGTCAGGTGTATAATAATGTGCAGGGAGGACGATCTTCAGGTGTCAGGTGTGTAATAATGTACAGGGAGCAGGGAGGACGATCTTCAGGTGTCAGGTGTATAATAATGTACAGGGAGCAGGGAGGACGATCTTCAGGTGTCAGGTGTGTAATAATGTACAGGGAGCAGGGAGGACGATCTTCAGGTGTCAGGTGTATAATAATGTACAGGGAGCAGGGAGGACGATCTTCAGGTGTCAGGTGTGTAATAATGTACAGGGAGCAGGGAGGACGATCTTCAGGTGTCAGGTGTATAATAATGTACAGGGAGGACGATCTTCAGGTGTCAGGTGTGTAATAATGTACAGGGAGCAGGGAGGACGATCTTCAGGTGTCAGGTGTGTAATAATGTACAGGGAGCAGGGAGGACGAGCTTCAGGTGTCAGGTGTGTAATAATGTACAGGGAGCAGGGAGGACGATCTTCAGGTGTCAGGTGTATAATAATGTACAGGGAGCAGGGAGGACGATCTTCAGGTGTCAGGTGTGTAATAATGTACAGGGAGCAGGGGACGACGATCTTCAGGTGTCAGGTGTGTAATAATGTACAGGGAGCAGGAAGGACGATCTTCAGGTGTCAGGTGTATAATAATGTACAGGGAGCAGGAAGGACGATCTTCAGGTGTCAGGTGTGTAATAATGTACAGGGAGCAGGGAGGACGATCTTCAGGTGTCAGGTGTATAATAATGTACAGGGAGCAGGGAGGACGATCTTCAGGTGTCAGGTGTGTAATAATGTACAGGGAGCAGGGAGGACGATCTTCAGGTGTCAGGTGTGTAATAATGTACAGGGAGCAGGGAGGACGATCTTCAGGTGTCAGGTGTGTAATAATGTACAGGGAGCAGGGAGGACGATCTTCAGGTGTCAGGTGTGTAATAATGTACAGGGAGCAGGGAGGACGATCTTCAGGTGTCAGGTGTATAATAATGTACAAGGAGCAGGGAGGACGATCTTCAGGTGTCAGGTGTGTAATAATGTACAGGGAGCAGGGAGGACGATCTTCAGGTGTCAGGTGTGTAATAATGTACAGGGAGCAGGGAGGACGATCTTCAGGTGTCAGGTGTGTAATAATGTACAGGGAGCAGGGAGGACGATCTTCAGGTGTCAGGTGTGTAATAATGTACAGGGAGCAGGGAGGACGATCTTCAGGTGTCAGGTGTATAATAATGTACAGGGAGCAGGGAGGACGATCTTCAGGTGTCAGGTGTGTAATAATGTACAGGGAGCAGGGAGGACGATCTTCAGGTGTCAGGTGTGTAATAATGTACAGGGAGCAGGGAGGACGATCTTCAGGTGTCAGGTGTGTAATAATGTACAGGGAGCAGGGAGGACGATCTTCAGGTGTCAGGTGTATAATAATGTACAGGGAGCAGGGAAGACGATCTTCAGGTGTCAGGTGTGTAATAATGTACAGGGAGCAGGGAGGACGATCTTCAGGTGTCAGGTGTATAATAATGTACAGGGAGCAGGGAGGACGATCTTCAGGTGTCAGGTGTGTAATAATGTACAGGGAGCAGGGAGGACGATCTTCAGGTGTCAGGTGTGTAATAATGTACAGGGAGCAGGGAGGACGATCTTCAGGTGTCGGGTGTGTAATAATGTACAGGGAGCAGGGAGGACGATCTTCAGGTGTGTAATAATGTACAGGGAGCAGGGAGGACGATCTTCAGGTGTCAGGTGTGTAATAATGTACAGGGAGCAGGGAGGACGATCTTCAGGTGTCAGGTGTGTAATAATGTACAAGGAGCAGGGAGGACGATCTTCAGGTGTCAGGTGTATAATAATGTACAGGGAGCAGGGAGGACGATCTTCAGGTGTATAATAATGTACAGGGAGCAGGGAGGACGATCTTCAGGTGTCAGGTGTGTAATAATGTACAGGGAGCAGGGAGGACGATCTTCAGGTGTCAGGTGTGTAATAATGTACAGGGAGCAGGGAGGACGATCTTCAGGTGTCAGGTGTGTAATAATGTACAGGGAGCAGGGAGGACGATCTTCAGGTGTCAGGTGTGTAATAATGTACAGGGAGCAGGGAGGACGATCTTCAGGTGTCAGGTGTGTAATAATGTACAGGGAGCAGGGAGGACGATCTTCAGGTGTCAGGTGTGTAATAATGTACAGGGAGCAGGGAGGACGATCTTCAGGTGTCAGGTGTGTAATAATGTACAAGGAGCAGGGAGGACGATCTTCAGGTGTCAGGTGTATAATAATGTACAGGGAGCAGGGAGGACGATCTTCAGGTGTATAATAATGTACAGGGAGCAGGGAGGACGATCTTCAGGTGTCAGGTGTGTAATAATGTACAGGGAGCAGGAAGGACGATCTTCAGGTGTCAGGTGTATAATAATGTACAGGGAGCAGGGAGGACGATCTTCAGGTGTCAGGTGTGTAATAATGTACAGGGAGCAGGGAGGACGATCTTCAGGTGTCAGGTGTGTAATAATGTACAGGGAGCAGGAAGGACGATCTTCAGGTGTCAGGTGTGTAATAATGTACAGGGAGCAGGGAGGACGATCTTCAGGTGTCAGGTGTGTAATAATGTACAGGGAGCAGGGAGGACGATCTTCAGGTGTCAGGTGTGTAATAATGTACAGGGAGCAGGGAGGACGATCTTCAGGTGTCAGGTGTATAATAATGTACAGGGAGCAGGGAGGACGATCTTCAGGTGTCAGGTGTGTAATAATGTACAGGGAGGACGATCTTCAGGTGTCAGGTGTATAATAATGTACAGGGAGCAGGGAGGACGATCTTCAGGTGTCAGGTGTATAATAATGTACAGGGAGCAGGGAGGACGATCTTCAGGTGTCAGGTGTGTAATAATGTACAGGGAGCAGGAAGGACGATCTTCAGGTGTCAGGTGTATAATAATGTACAGGGAGCAGGGAGGACGATCTTCAGGTGTCAGGTGTGTAATAATGTACAGGGAGCAGGGAGGACGATCTTCAGGTGTCAGGTGTATAATAATGTACAGGGAGCAGGGAGGACGATCTTCAGGTGTCAGGTGTGTAATAATGTACAGGGAGGACGATCTTCAGGTGTCAGGTGTATAATAATGTACAGGGAGCAGGGAGGACGATCTTCAGGTGTCAGGTGTATAATAATGTACAGGGAGCAGGGAGGACGATCTTCAGGTGTCAGGTGTGTAATAATGTACAGGGAGCAGGAAGGACGATCTTCAGGTGTCAGGTGTATAATAATGTACAGGGAGGACGATCTTCAGGTGTCAGGTGTGTAATAATGTACAGGGAGCAGGGAGGACGATCTTCAGGTGTCAGGTGTATAATAATGTACAGGGAGCAGGGAGGACGATCTTCAGGTGTCAGGTGTGTAATAATGTACAGGGAGCAGGGAGGACGAGCTTCAGGTGTCAGGTGTGTAATAATGTACAGGGAGCAGGGAGGACGATCTTCAGGTGTCAGGTGTGTAATAATGTACAGGGAGCAGGGAGGACGATCTTCAGGTGTCAGGTGTGTAATAATGTACAGGGAGCAGGGAGGACGATCTTCAGGTGTCAGGTGTGTAATAATGTACAGGGAGCAGGGAGGACGATCTTCAGGTGTCAGGTGTGTAATAATGTACAGGGAGCAGGGAGGACGATCTTCAGGTGTCAGGTGTGTAATAATGTACAGGGAGCAGGGAGGACGATCTTCAGGTGTCAGGTGTGTAATAATGTACAGGGAGCAGGGAGGACGATCTTCAGGTGTCAGGTGTATAATAATGTACAGGGAGCAGGGAGGACGATCTTCAGGTGTCAGGTGTATAATAATGTACAGGGAGCAGGGAGGACGATCTTCAGGTGTCAGGTGTGTAATAATGTACAGGGAGCAGGGAGGACGATCTTCAGGTGTCAGGTGTGTAATAATGTACAGGGAGGACGATCTTCAGGTGTCAGGTGTATAATAATGTACAGGGAGCAGGGAGGACGATCTTCAGGTGTCAGGTGTATAATAATGTACAGGGAGCAGGGAGGACGATCTTCAGGTGTCAGGTGTGTAATAATGTACAGGGAGCAGGGAGGACGATCTTCAGGTGTCAGGTGTGTAATAATGTACAGGGAGCAGGGAGGACGATCTTCAGGTGTCAGGTGTATAATAATGTACAGGGAGGACGATCTTCAGGTGTCAGGTGTGTAATAATGTACAGGGAGCAGGAAGGACGATCTTCAGGTGTCAGGTGTATAATAATGTACAGGGAGCAGGGAGGACGATCTTCAGGTGTCAGGTGTATAATAATGTACAGGGAGCAGGGAGGACGATCTTCAGGTGTCAGGTGTATAATAATGTACAGGGAGCAGGGAGGACGATCTTCAGGTGTCAGGTGTGTAATAATGTACAGGGAGCAGGGAGGACGAGCTTCAGGTGTCAGGTGTGTAATAATGTACAGGGAGCAGGGAGGACGATCTTCAGGTGTCAGGTGTGTAATAATGTACAAGGAGCAGGGAGGACGATCTTCAGGTGTCAGGTGTGTAATAATGTACAGGGAGCAGGGAGGACGATCTTCAGGTGTCAGGTGTGTAATAATGTACAAGGAGCAGGGAGGACGATCTTCAGGTGTCAGGTGTGTAATAATGTACAGGGAGCAGGGAGGACGATCTTCAGGTGTCAGGTGTATAATAATGTACAGGGAGCAGGGAGGACGATCTTCAGGTGTCAGGTGTATAATAATGTACAGGGAGCAGGGAGGACGATCTTCAGGTGTCAGGTGTGTAATAATGTACAGGGAGGACGATCTTCAGGTGTCAGGTGTATAATAATGTACAGGGAGGACGATCTTCAGGTGTCAGGTGTGTAATAATGTACAGGGAGCAGGGAGGACGATCTTCAGGTGTCAGGTGTATAATAATGTACAGGGAGCAGGGAGGACGATCTTCAGGTGTCAGGTGTATAATAATGTGCAGGGAGGACGATCTTCAGGTGTCAGGTGTGTAATAATGTACAGGGAGCAGGGAGGACGATCTTCAGGTGTCAGGTGTGTAATAATGTACAGGGAGCAGGGAGGACGATCTTCAGGTGTCAGGTGTGTAATAATGTACAGGGAGCAGGGACGACGATCTTCAGGTGTCAGGTGTATAATAATGTACAAGGAGCAGGGAGGACGATCTTCAGGTGTCAGGTGTGTAATAATGTACAGGGAGCAGGGAGGACGATCTTCAGGTGTCAGGTGTGTAATAATGTACAGGGAGCAGGGAGGACGATCTTCAGGTGTCAGGTGTGTAATAATGTACAGGGAGCAGGGAGGACGATCTTCAGGTGTCAGGTGTGTAATAATGTACAGGGAGCACGATCTTCAGGTGTCAGGTGTATAATAATGTACAGGGAGCAGGGAGGACGATCTTCAGGTGTCAGGTGTGTAATAATGTACAGGGAGCAGGGAGGACGATCTTCAGGTGTCAGGTGTGTAATAATGTACAGGGAGCAGGGAGGACGATCTTCAGGTGTCAGGTGTATAATAATGTACAGGGAGCAGGGAGGACGATCTTCAGGTGTCAGGTGTGTAATAATGTACAGGGAGGACGATCTTCAGGTGTCAGGTGTGTAATAATGTACAGGGAGCAGGGAGGACGATCTTCAGGTGTCAGGTGTGTAATAATGTACAGGGAGCAGGGAGGACGATCTTCAGGTGTCAGGTGTGTAATAATGTACAGGGAGCAGGGAGGACGATCTTCAGGTGTCAGGTGTGTAATAATGTACAGGGAGCAGGGAGGACGATCTTCAGGTGTCAGGTGTGTAATAATGTACAGGGAGCAGGGACGACGATCTTCAGGTGTCAGGTGTATAATAATGTACAAGGAGCAGGGAGGACGATCTTCAGGTGTCAGGTGTGTAATAATGTACAGGGAGCAGGGAGGACGATCTTCAGGTGTCAGGTGTGTAATAATGTACAGGGAGCAGGGAGGACGATCTTCAGGTGTCAGGTGTGTAATAATGTACAGGGAGCAGGGAGGACGATCTTCAGGTGTCAGGTGTATAATAATGTACAGGGAGCAGGGAGGACGATCTTCAGGTGTCAGGTGTGTAATAATGTACAGGGAGCAGGGAGGACGATCTTCAGGTGTCAGGTGTGTAATAAAGTACAGGGAGCAGGGAGGACGATCTTCAGGTGTCAGGTGTATAATAATGTACAGGGAGCAGGGAGGACGATCTTCAGGTGTCAGGTGTGTAATAATGTACAGGGAGCAGGGAGGACGATCTTCAGGTGTCAGGTGTATAATAATGTACAGGGAGCAGGGAGGACGATCTTCAGGTGTCAGGTGTATAATAATGTACAGGGAGCAGGGAGGACGAGCTTCAGGTGTCAGGTGTATAATAATGTACAGGGAGCAGGGAGGACGATCTTCAGGTGTCAGGTGTGTAATAATGTACAGGGAGCAGGGAGGACGAGCTTCAGGTGTCAGGTGTGTAATAATGTACAGGGAGCAGGGAGGACGATCTTCAGGTGTCAGGTGTATAATAATGTACAGGGAGCAGGGGACGACGATCTTCAGGTGTCAGGTGTATAATAATGTACAAGGAGCAGGGAGGACGATCTTCAGGTGTCAGGTGTGTAATAATGTACAGGGAGCAGGGAGGACGATCTTCAGGTGTCAGGTGTGTAATAATGTACAGGGAGCAGGGAGGACGATCTTCAGGTGTCAGGTGTATAATAATGTACAGGGAGCAGGGAGGACGATCTTCAGGTGTCAGGTGTATAATAATGTACAGGGAGCAGGGAGGACGATCTTCAGGTGTCAGGTGTGTAATAATGTACAGGGAGCAGGGAGGACGATCTTCAGGTGTCAGGTGTGTAATAATGTACAGGGAGCAGGGAGGACGATCTTCAGGTGTCAGGTGTACAATAATGTACAGGGAGCAGGGAGGACGATCTTCAGGTGTCAGGTGTGTAATAATGTACAGGGAGCAGGGAGGACGATCTTCAGGTGTCAGGTGTATAATAATGTACAGGGAGCAGGGAGGACGATCTTCAGGTGTCAGGTGTGTAATAATGTACAGGGAGCAGGGAGGACGATCTTCAGGTGTCAGGTGTATAATAATGTACAGGGAGCAGGGAGGACGATCTTCAGGTGTCAGGTGTGTAATAATGTACAGGGAGCAGGGAGGACGATCTTCAGGTGTCAGGTGTGTAATAATGTACAGGGAGCAGGGAGGACGATCTTCAGGTGTCAGGTGTATAATAATGTACAGGGAGGACGATCTTCAGGTGTCAGGTGTGTAATAATGTACAGGGAGCAGGGAGGACGATCTTCAGGTGTCAGGTGTGTAATAATGTACAGGGAGCAGGGAGGACGAGCTTCAGGTGTCAGGTGTGTAATAATGTACAGGGAGCAGGGAGGACGATCTTCAGGTGTCAGGTGTATAATAATGTACAGGGAGCAGGGAGGACGATCTTCAGGTGTCAGGTGTATAATAATGTACAGGGAGCAGGGAGGACGATCTTCAGGTGTCAGGTGTGTAATAATGTACAGGGAGCAGGGAGGACGATCTTCAGGTGTCAGGTGTGTAATAATGTACAGGGAGCAGGGAGGACGATCTTCAGGTGTCAGGTGTGTAATAATGTACAGGGAGCAGGGAGGACGATCTTCAGGTGTCAGGTGTGTAATAATGTACAGGGAGCAGGGAGGACGATCTTCAGGTGTCAGGTGTGTAATAATGTACAGGGAGCAGGGAGGACGATCTTCAGGTGTCAGGTGTGTAATAATGTACAGGGAGCAGGGGACGACGATCTTCAGGTGTCAGGTGTATAATAATGTACAAGGAGCAGGGAGGACGATCTTCAGGTGTCAGGTGTGTAATAATGTACAGGGAGCAGGGAGGACGAGCTTCAGGTGTCAGGTGTGTAATAATGTACAGGGAGCAGGGAGGACGATCTTCAGGTGTCAGGTGTGTAATAATGTACAGGGAGCAGGGAGGACGATCTTCAGGTGTCAGGTGTGTAATAATGTACAGGGAGCAGGGAGGACGATCTTCAGGTGTCAGGTGTGTAATAATGTACAGGGAGCAGGGAGGACGATCTTCAGGTGTCAGGTGTGTAATAATGTGCAGGAAGGACGATCTTCAGGTGTCAGGTGTGTAATAATGTACAGGGAGCAGGGAGGACGATCTTCAGGTGTCAGGTGTGTAATAATGTACAGGGAGCAGGGAGGACGATCTTCAGGTGTCAGGTGTATAATAATGTACAGGGAGCAGGGAGGATGATCTTCAGGTGTCAGGTGTGTAATAATGTACAGGGAGCAGGAAGGACGATCTTCAGGTGTCAGGTGTATAATAATGTACAGGGAGGACGATCTTCAGGTGTCAGGTGTGTAATAATGTACAGGGAGCAGGGAGGACGATCTTCAGGTGTCAGGTGTGTAATAATGTACAGGGAGCAGGGAGGACGAGCTTCAGGTGTCAGGTGTGTAATAATGTACAGGGAGCAGGGAGGACGATCTTCAGGTGTCAGGTGTATAATAATGTACAGGGAGCAGGGAGGACGATCTTCAGGTGTCAGGTGTGTAATAATGTACAGGGAGCAGGGAGGACGATCTTCAGGTGTCAGGTGTGTAATAATGTACAGGGAGCAGGGGACGACGATCTTCAGGTGTCAGGTGTATAATAATGTACAAGGAGCAGGGAGGACGATCTTCAGGTGTCAGGTGTGTAATAATGTACAGGGAGCAGGGAGGACGATCTTCAGGTGTCAGGTGTGTAATAATGTACAGGGAGCAGGGAGGACGATCTTCAGGTGTCAGGTGTGTAATAATGTACAGGGAGCAGGGAGGACGATCTTCAGGTGTCAGGTGTATAATAATGTACAGGGAGCAGGGAGGACGATCTTCAGGTGTCAGGTGTGTAATAATGTACAGGGAGCAGGGAGGACGATCTTCAGGTGTCAGGTGTGTAATAATGTACAGGCAGCAGGGAGGACGATCTTCAGGTGTCAGGTGTGTAATAATGTACAGGGAGCAGGGAGGACGATCTTCAGGTGTGTAATAATGTACAGGGAGCAGGGAGGACGATCTTCAGGTGTCAGGTGTGTAATAATGTACAGGGAGCAGGGAGGACGATCTTCAGGTGTCAGGTGTGTAATAATGTACAGGGAGCAGGAAGGACGATCTTCAGGTGTCAGGTGTGTAATAATGTACAGGGAGCAGGGAGGACGATCTTCAGGTGTCAGGTGTGTAATAATGTACAGGGAGCAGGGAGGACGATCTTCAGGTGTCAGGTGTGTAATAATGTACAGGGAGCAGGGAGGACGATCTTCAGGTGTCAGGTGTATAATAATGTACAGGGAGCAGGGAGGACGATCTTCAGGTGTCAGGTGTGTAATAATGTACAGGGAGGACGATCTTCAGGTGTCAGGTGTATAATAATGTACAGGGAGCAGGGAGGACGATCTTCAGGTGTCAGGTGTGTAATAATGTACAGGGAGCAGGGAGGACGATCTTCAGGTGTCAGGTGTATAATAATGTACAGGGAGCAGGGAGGACGATCTTCAGGTGTCAGGTGTATAATAATGTACAGGGAGCAGGGAGGACGATCTTCAGGTGTCAGGTGTGTAATAATGTACAGGGAGCAGGGAGGACGATCTTCAGGTGTCAGGTGTGTAATAATGTACAGGGAGCAGGGAGGACGATCTTCAGGTGTCAGGTGTGTAATAATGTACAGGGAGCAGGGAGGACGATCTTCAGGTGTCAGGTGTGTAATAATGTACAGGGAGCAGGGAGGACGATCTTCAGGTGTCAGGTGTGTAATAATGTACAGGGAGCAGGGAGGACGATCTTCAGGTGTCAGGTGTGTAATAATGTACAGGGAGCAGGGAGGACGATCTTCAGGTGTCAGGTGTGTAGTAATGTACAGGGAGCAGGGAGGACGATCTTCAGGTGTCAGGTGTGTAATAATGTACAAGGAGCAGGGAGGACGATCTTCAGGTGTCAGGTGTATAATAATGTACAGGGAGCAGGGAGGACGATCTTCAGGTGTCAGGTGTGTAATAATGTACAGGGAGCAGGGAGGACGATCTTCAGGTGTCAGGTGTGTAATAATGTACAGGGAGCAGGGAGGACGATCTTCAGGTGTCAGGTGTGTAATAATGTACAGGGAGCAGGGAGGACGATCTTCAGGTGTCAGGTGTGTAATAATGTACAGGGAGCAGGGAGGACGATCTTCAGGTGTCAGGTGTGTAATAATGTACAGGGAGCAGGGAGGACGATCTTCAGGTGTCAGGTGTGTAATAATGTACAGGGAGCAGGGAGGACGATCTTCAGGTGTCAGGTGTATAATAATGTACAGGGAGCAGGGAGGACGATCTTCAGGTGTCAGGTGTGTAATAATGTACAGGGAGCAGGGAGGACGATCTTCAGGTGTCAGGTGTGTAATAATGTACAGGGAGCAGGAAGGACGATCTTCAGGTGTCAGGTGTGTAATAATGTACAGGGAGCAGGGAGGACGATCTTCAGGTGTCAGGTGTGTAATAATGTACAGGGAGCAGGGAGGACGATCTTCAGGTGTCAGGTGTATAATAATGTACAGGGAGCAGGGAGGATGATCTTCAGGTGTCAGGTGTGTAATAATGTACAGGGAGCAGGAAGGACGATCTTCAGGTGTCAGGTGTATAATAATGTACAGGGAGGACGATCTTCAGGTGTCAGGTGTGTAATAATGTACAGGGAGCAGGGAGGACGATCTTCAGGTGTCAGGTGTGTAATAATGTACAGGGAGCAGGGAGGACGAGCTTCAGGTGTCAGGTGTGTAATAATGTACAGGGAGCAGGGAGGACGAGCTTCAGGTGTCAGGTGTGTAATAATGTACAGGGAGCAGGGGACGACGATCTTCAGGTGTCAGGTGTATAATAATGTACAAGGAGCAGGGAGGACGATCTTCAGGTGTCAGGTGTGTAATAATGTACAGGGAGCAGGGAGGACGATCTTCAGGTGTCAGGTGTGTAATAATGTACAGGGAGCAGGGAGGACGATCTTCAGGTGTCAGGTGTATAATAATGTACAGGGAGCAGGGAGGACGATCTTCAGGTGTCAGGTGTGTAATAATGTACAGGGAGCAGGGAGGACGATCTTCAGGTGTCAGGTGTGTAATAATGTACAGGGAGCAGGGGACGACGATCTTCAGGTGTCAGGTGTATAATAATGTACAAGGAGCAGGGAGGACGATCTTCAGGTGTCAGGTGTGTAATAATGTACAGGGAGCAGGGAGGACGATCTTCAGGTGTCAGGTGTGTAATAATGTACAGGGAGCAGGGAGGACGATCTTCAGGTGTCAGGTGTGTAATAATGTACAGGGAGCAGGGAGGACGATCTTCAGGTGTCAGGTGTATAATAATGTACAGGGAGCAGGGAGGACGATCTTCAGGTGTCAGGTGTGTAATAATGTACAGGGAGCAGGGAGGACGATCTTCAGGTGTCAGGTGTGTAATAATGTACAGGCAGCAGGGAGGACGATCTTCAGGTGTCAGGTGTGTAATAATGTACAGGGAGCAGGGAGGACGATCTTCAGGTGTGTAATAATGTACAGGGAGCAGGGAGGACGATCTTCAGGTGTCAGGTGTGTAATAATGTACAGGGAGCAGGGAGGACGATCTTCAGGTGTCAGGTGTGTAATAATGTACAGGGAGCAGGAAGGACGATCTTCAGGTGTCAGGTGTGTAATAATGTACAGGGAGCAGGGAGGACGATCTTCAGGTGTCAGGTGTGTAATAATGTACAGGGAGCAGGGAGGACGATCTTCAGGTGTCAGGTGTGTAATAATGTACAGGGAGCAGGGAGGACGATCTTCAGGTGTCAGGTGTATAATAATGTACAGGGAGCAGGGAGGACGATCTTCAGGTGTCAGGTGTGTAATAATGTACAGGGAGGACGATCTTCAGGTGTCAGGTGTATAATAATGTACAGGGAGCAGGGAGGACGATCTTCAGGTGTCAGGTGTGTAATAATGTACAGGGAGCAGGGAGGACGATCTTCAGGTGTCAGGTGTATAATAATGTACAGGGAGCAGGGAGGACGATCTTCAGGTGTCAGGTGTATAATAATGTACAGGGAGCAGGGAGGACGATCTTCAGGTGTCAGGTGTGTAATAATGTACAGGGAGCAGGGAGGACGATCTTCAGGTGTCAGGTGTGTAATAATGTACAGGGAGCAGGGAGGACGATCTTCAGGTGTCAGGTGTGTAATAATGTACAGGGAGCAGGGAGGACGATCTTCAGGTGTCAGGTGTGTAATAATGTACAGGGAGGACGATCTTCAGGTGTCAGGTGTGTAATAATGTACAGGGAGCAGGGAGGACGATCTTCAGGTGTCAGGTGTATAATAATGTACAGGGAGGACGATCTTCAGGTGTGTAATAATGTACAGGGAGCAGGGAGGACGATCTTCAGGTGTCAGGTGTGTAATAATGTACAGGGAGCAGGGAGGACGATCTTCAGGTGTCAGGTGTATAATAATGTACAGGGAGCAGGGAGGACGATCTTCAGGTGTCAGGTGTATAATAATGTACAGGGAGCAGGGAGGACGATCTTCAGGTGTATAATAATGTACAGGGAGCAGGGAGGACGATCTTCAGGTGTCAGGTGTGTAATAATGTACAGGGAGCAGGGAGGACGATCTTCAGGTGTCAGGTGTATAATAATGTACAGGGAGCAGGGAGGACGATCTTCAGGTGTCAGGTGTGTAATAATGTACAGGGAGCAGGGAGGACGATCTTCAGGTGTCAGGTGTATAATAATGTACAGGGAGGACGATCTTCAGGTGTCAGGTGTGTAATAATGTACAGGGAGCAGGGAGGACGATCTTCAGGTGTCAGGTGTATAATAATGTACAGGGAGCAGGGAGGACGATCTTCAGGTGTCAGGTGTATAATAATGTACAGGGAGCAGGGAGGACGATCTTCAGGTGTCAGGTGTGTAATAATGTACAGGGAGCAGGGAGGACGAGCTTCAGGTGTCAGGTGTGTAATAATGTACAGGGAGGACGATCTTCAGGTGTCAGGTGTATAATAATGTACAGGGAGCAGGGAGGACGATCTTCAGGTGTCAGGTGTGTAATAATGTACAGGGAGCAGGGAGGACGATCTTCAGGTGTCAGGTGTGTAATAATGTACAGGGAGCAGGGAGGACGATCTTCAGGTGTCAGGTGTGTAATAATGTACAGGGAGCAGGGAGGATGATCTTCAGGTGTCAGGTGTGTAATAATGTACAGGGAGCAGGGAGGACGATCTTCAGGTGTCAGGTGTATAATAATGTACAGGGAGCAGGGAGGACGATCTTCAGGTGTCAGGTGTGTAATAATGTACAGGGAGCAGGGAGGACGATCTTCAGGTGTCAGGTGTATAATAATGTACAGGGAGCAGGGAGGACGATCTTCAGGTGTCAGGTGTATAATAATGTACAGGGAGCAGGGAGGACGATCTTCAGGTGTCAGGTGTGTAATAATGTACAGGGAGCAGGGAGGACGATCTTCAGGTGTCAGGTGTATAATAATGTACAGGGAGCAGGAAGGACGATCTTCAGGTGTCAGGTGTGTAATAATGTACAGGGAGCAGGGAGGACGATCTTCAGGTGTCAGGTGTGTAATAATGTACAGGGAGCAGGGAGGACGATCTTCAGGTGTCAGGTGTATAATAATGTACAGGGAGCAGGGAGGACGATCTTCAGGTGTCAGGTGTATAATAATGTACAGGGAGCAGGGAGGACGATCTTCAGGTGTCAGGTGTGTAATAATGTACAGGGAGCAGGGAGGACGATCTTCAGGTGTATAATAATGTACAGGGAGCAGGAAGGACGATCTTCAGGTGTCAGGTGTATAATAATGTACAGGGAGCAGGGAGGACGATCTTCAGGTGTCAGGTGTGTAATAATGTACAGGGAGCAGGGAGGACGATCTTCAGGTGTCAGGTGTATAATAATGTACAGGGAGCAGGGAGGACGATCTTCAGGTGTCAGGTGTATAATAATGTACAGGGAGCAGGGAGGACGATCTTCAGGTGTCAGGTGTGTAATAATGTACAGGGAGCAGGGAGGACGATCTTCAGGTGTCAGGTGTGTAATAATGTACAGGGAGCAGGGAGGACGATCTTCAGGTGTCAGGTGTATAATAATGTACAGGGAGCAGGGAGGACGATCTTCAGGTGTCAGGTGTGTAATAATGTACAGGGAGCAGGGAGGACGATCTTCAGGTGTCAGGTGTATAATAATGTACAGGGAGCAGGGAGGACGATCTTCAGGTGTCAGGTGTGTAATAATGTACAGGGAGCAGGGAGGACGATCTTCAGGTGTCAGGTGTGTAATAATGTACAGGGAGCAGGGAGGACGATCTTCAGGTGTCAGGTGTATAATAATGTACAGGGAGCAGGGAGGACGATCTTCAGGTGTCAGGTGTGTAATAATGTACAGGGAGGACGATCTTCAGGTGTCAGGTGTATAATAATGTACAGGGAGGACGATCTTCAGGTGTCAGGTGTGTAATAATGTACAGGGAGCAGGGAGGACGATCTTCAGGTGTCAGGTGTATAATAATGTACAGGGAGCAGGAAGGACGATCTTCAGGTGTCAGGTGTATAATAATGTACAGGGAGCAGGGAGGACGATCTTCAGGTGTCAGGTGTGTAATAATGTACAGGGAGCAGGGAGGACGATCTTCAGGTGTCAGGTGTATAATAATGTACAGGGAGCAGGGAGGACGATCTTCAGGTGTCAGGTGTGTAATAATGTACAGGGAGCAGGGAGGACGATCTTCAGGTGTCAGGTGTGTAATGTACAGGGAGCAGGGAGGACGATCTTCAGGTGTCAGGTGTGTAATAATGTGCAGGGAGCAGGGAGGACGATCTTCAGGTGTATAATAATGTACAGGGAGCAGGGAGGACGATCTTCAGGTGTCAGGTGTGTAATAATGTACAGGGAGCAGGGAGGACGATCTTCAGGTGTCAGGTGTGTAATAATGTACAGGGAGCAGGGAGGACGATCTTCAGGTGTCAGGTGTGTAATAATGTACAGGGAGCAGGGAGGACGATCTTCAGGTGTCAGGTGTATAATAATGTGCAGGGAGGACGATCTTCAGGTGTCAGGTGTATAATAATGTACAGGGAGCAGGGAGGACGATCTTCAGGTGTCAGGTGTATAATAATGTGCAGGGAGGACGATCTTCAGGTGTCAGGTGTATAATAATGTACAGGGAGCAGGGAGGACGATCTTCAGGTGTCAGGTGTGTAATAATGTACAGGGAGCAGGGAGGACGATCTTCAGGTGTCAGGTGTGTAATAATGTACAGGGAGCAGGAAGGACGATCTTCAGGTGTCAGGTGTGTAATAATGTACAGGGAGCAGGGAGGACGATCTTCAGGTGTCAGGTGTGTAATAATGTACAGGGAGCAGGGAGGACGATCTTCAGGTGTCAGGTGTATAATAATGTACAGGGAGCAGGGAGGACGATCTTCAGGTGTCAGGTGTGTAATAATGTACAGGGAGCAGGGAGGACGATCTTCAGGTGTCAGGTGTGTAATAATGTACAGGGAGCAGGGAGGACGATCTTCAGGTGTCAGGTGTATAATAATGTACAGGGAGCAGGGAGGACGATCTTCAGGTGTCAGGTGTGTAATAATGTACAGGGAGGACGATCTTCAGGTGTCAGGTGTATAATAATGTACAGGGAGCAGGGAGGACGATCTTCAGGTGTCAGGTGTGTAATAATGTACAGGGAGCAGGGAGGACGATCTTCAGGTGTCAGGTGTGTAATAATGTACAGGGAGCAGGGAGGACGATCTTCAGGTGTCAGGTGTATAATAATGTACAGGGAGCAGGGAGGACGATCTTCAGGTGTCAGGTGTGTAATAATGTACAGGGAGGACGATCTTCAGGTGTCAGGTGTATAATAATGTACAGGGAGCAGGGAGGACGATCTTCAGGTGTCAGGTGTGTAATAATGTACAGGGAGCAGGGAGGACGATCTTCAGGTGTCAGGTGTATAATAATGTACAGGGAGCAGGGAGGACGATCTTCAGGTGTCAGGTGTATAATAATGTACAGGGAGCAGGGAGGACGATCTTCAGGTGTCAGGTGTGTAATAATGTACAGGGAGCAGGGAGGACGATCTTCAGGTGTCAGGTGTGTAATAATGTACAGGGAGCAGGGAGGACGATCTTCAGGTGTCAGGTGTGTAATAATGTACAGGGAGGACGATCTTCAGGTGTCAGGTGTGTAATAATGTACAGGGAGCAGGGAGGACGATCTTCAGGTGTCAGGTGTATAATAATGTACAGGGAGGACGATCTTCAGGTGTGTAATAATGTACAGGGAGCAGGGAGGACGATCTTCAGGTGTCAGGTGTGTAATAATGTACAGGGAGCAGGGAGGACGATCTTCAGGTGTCAGGTGTATAATAATGTACAGGGAGCAGGGAGGACGATCTTCAGGTGTCAGGTGTATAATAATGTACAGGGAGCAGGGAGGACGATCTTCAGGTGTATAATAATGTACAGGGAGCAGGGAGGACGATCTTCAGGTGTCAGGTGTGTAATAATGTACAGGGAGCAGGGAGGACGATCTTCAGGTGTCAGGTGTATAATAATGTACAGGGAGCAGGGAGGACGATCTTCAGGTGTCAGGTGTGTAATAATGTACAGGGAGCAGGGAGGACGATCTTCAGGTGTCAGGTGTATAATAATGTACAGGGAGGACGATCTTCAGGTGTCAGGTGTGTAATAATGTACAGGGAGCAGGGAGGACGATCTTCAGGTGTCAGGTGTGTAATAATGTACAGGGAGCAGGGAGGACGAGCTTCAGGTGTCAGGTGTGTAATAATGTACAGGGAGGACGATCTTCAGGTGTCAGGTGTATAATAATGTACAGGGAGCAGGGAGGACGATCTTCAGGTGTCAGGTGTATAATAATGTACAGGGAGCAGGGAGGACGATCTTCAGGTGTCAGGTGTGTAATAATGTACAGGGAGCAGGGAGGACGATCTTCAGGTGTCAGGTGTGTAATAATGTACAGGGAGCAGGGAGGACGATCTTCAGGTGTCAGGTGTGTAATAATGTACAGGGAGCAGGGAGGACGATCTTCAGGTGTCAGGTGTGTAATAATGTACAGGGAGCAGGGAGGACGATCTTCAGGTGTCAGGTGTGTAATAATGTACAGGGAGCAGGGAGGACGATCTTCAGGTGTCAGGTGTGTAATAATGTACAGGGAGCAGGGAGGACGATCTTCAGGTGTCAGGTGTATAATAATGTACAGGGAGCAGGGAGGACGATCTTCAGGTGTCAGGTGTATAATAATGTACAGGGAGCAGGGAGGACGATCTTCAGGTGTCAGGTGTGTAATAATGTACAGGGAGCAGGGAGGACGATCTTCAGGTGTCAGGTGTATAATAATGTACAGGGAGCAGGGAGGACGATCTTCAGGTGTCAGGTGTATAATAATGTACAGGGAGCAGGAAGGACGATCTTCAGGTGTCAGGTGTATAATAATGTACAGGGAGCAGGGAGGACGATCTTCAGGTGTCAGGTGTGTAATAATGTACAGGGAGCAGGGAGGACGATCTTCAGGTGTCAGGTGTATAATAATGTACAGGGAGCAGGGAGGACGATCTTCAGGTGTCAGGTGTGTAATAATGTACAGGGAGGACGATCTTCAGGTGTCAGGTGTATAATAATGTACAGGGAGCAGGGAGGACGATCTTCAGGTGTCAGGTGTGTAATAATGTACAGGGAGCAGGGAGGACGATCTTCAGGTGTCAGGTGTATAATAATGTACAGGGAGCAGGGAGGACGATCTTCAGGTGTCAGGTGTATAATAATGTACAGGGAGCAGGGAGGACGATCTTCAGGTGTCAGGTGTATAATAATGTACAGGGAGCAGGGAGGTCGATCTTCAGGTGTCAGGTGTATAATAATGTACAGGGAGCAGGGAGGACGATCTTCAGGTGTCAGGTGTATAATAATGTACAGGGAGCAGGGAGGACGAGCTTCAGGTGTCAGGTGTATAATAATGTACAGGGAGCAGGGAGGACGATCTTCAGGTGTCAGGTGTGTAATAATGTACAGGGAGCAGGAAGGACGATCTTCAGGTGTCAGGTGTGTAATAATGTACAGGGAGCAGGGAGGACGATCTTCAGGTGTCAGGTGTGTAATAATGTACAGGGAGCAGGGAGGACGATCTTCAGGTGTCAGGTGTATAATAATGTACAGGGAGCAGGGAGGACGATCTTCAGGTGTCAGGTGTGTAATAATGTACAGGGAGCAGGGAGGACGATCTTCAGGTGTCAGGTGTGTAATAATGTGCAGGGAGCAGGGAGGACGATCTTCAGGTGTCAGGTGTATAATAATGTACAGGGAGCAGGGAGGACGATCTTCAGGTGTCAGGTGTATAATAATGTACAGGGAGCAGGGAGGACGATCTTCAGGTGTCAGGTGTATAATAATGTACAGGGAGCAGGGAGGACGATCTTCAGGTGTCAGGTGTATAATAATGTACAGGGAGCAGGGAGGACGATCTTCAGGTGTCAGGTGTGTAATAATGTACAGGGAGCAGGGAGGACGATCTTCAGGTGTCAGGTGTGTAATAATGTGCAGGGAGCAGGGAGGACGATCTTCAGGTGTCAGGTGTATAATAATGTACAGGGAGCAGGAAGGACGATCTTCAGGTGTCAGGTGTGTAATAATGTACAGGGAGCAGGGAGGACGATCTTCAGGTGTCAGGTGTATAATAATGTACAGGGAGCAGGAAGGACGATCTTCAGGTGTCAGGTGTGTAATAATGTACAGGGAGCAGGGAGGACGATCTTCAGGTGTCAGGTGTGTAATAATGTACAGGGAGCAGGGAGGACGATCTTCAGGTGTCAGGTGTATAATAATGTACAGGGAGCAGGGAGGACGATCTTCAGGTGTCAGGTGTATAATAATGTGCAGGGAGGACGATCTTCAGGTGTCAGGTGTATAATAATGTACAGGGAGCAGGGAGGACGATCTTCAGGTGTCAGGTGTGTAATAATGTACAGGGAGCAGGGAGGACGATCTTCAGGTGTCAGGTGTGTAATAATGTACAGGGAGCAGGAAGGACGATCTTCAGGTGTCAGGTGTGTAATAATGTACAGGGAGCAGGGAGGACGATCTTCAGGTGTCAGGTGTATAATAATGTACAGGGAGCAGGGAGGACGATCTTCAGGTGTCAGGTGTATAATAATGTACAGGGAGCAGGGAGGACGATCTTCAGGTGTCAGGTGTGTAATAATGTACAGGGAGCAGGGAGGACGATCTTCAGGTGTCAGGTGTGTAATAATGTGCAGGGAGCAGGGAGGACGATCTTCAGGTGTCAGGTGTATAATAATGTACAGGGAGCAGGAAGGACGATCTTCAGGTGTCAGGTGTGTAATAATGTACAGGGAGCAGGGAGGACGATCTTCAGGTGTCAGGTGTATAATAATGTACAGGGAGCAGGGAGGACGATCTTCAGGTGTCAGGTGTGTAATAATGTACAGGGAGCAGGGAGGACGAGCTTCAGGTGTCAGGTGTGTAATAATGTACAGGGAGCAGGGAGGACGATCTTCAGGTGTCAGGTGTATAATAATGTACAGGGAGCAGGGAGGACGATCTTCAGGTGTCAGGTGTATAATAATGTACAGGGAGCAGGAAGGACGATCTTCAGGTGTCAGGTGTGTAATAATGTACAGGGAGGACGATCTTCAGGTGTCAGGTGTATAATAATGTACAGGGAGGACGATCTTCAGGTGTCAGGTGTGTAATAATGTACAGGGAGCAGGGAGGACGATCTTCAGGTGTCAGGTGTGTAATAATGTACAGGGAGCAGGGAGGACGATCTTCAGGTGTCAGGTGTATAATAATGTACAGGGAGCAGGGAGGACGATCTTCAGGTGTATAATAATGTACAGGGAGCAGGGAGGACGATCTTCAGGTGTATAATAATGTACAGGGAGGACGATCTTCAGGTGTCAGGTGTGTAATAATGTACAGGGAGCAGGGAGGACGATCTTCAGGTGTCAGGTGTGTAATAATGTACAGGGAGCAGGGAGGACGATCTTCAGGTGTCAGGTGTGTAATAATGTACAGGGAGCAGGGAGGACGATCTTCAGGTGTCAGGTGTATAATAATGTACAGGGAGCAGGGAGGACGATCTTCAGGTGTCAGGTGTGTAATAATGTACAGGGAGCAGGAAGGACGATCTTCAGGTGTCAGGTGTATAATAATGTACAGGGAGCAGGGAGGACGATCTTCAGGTGTCAGGTGTATAATAATGTACAGGGAGCAGGGAGGACGATCTTCAGGTGTATAATAATGTACAGGGAGCAGGGAGGACGATCTTCAGGTGTCAGGTGTGTAATAATGTACAGGGAGCAGGGAGGACGATCTTCAGGTGTCAGGTGTATAATAATGTGCAGGGAGGACGATCTTCAGGTGTCAGGTGTATAATAATGTGCAGGGAGGACGATCTTCAGGTGTCAGGTGTGTAATAATGTACAGGGAGCAGGGAGGACGATCTTCAGGTGTCAGGTGTGTAATAATGTACAGGGAGCAGGGAGGGCGATCTTCAGGTGTCAGGTGTGTAATAATGTACAGGGAGCAGGAAGGACGATCTTCAGGTGTCAGGTGTATAATAATGTACAGGGAGCAGGAAGGACGATCTTCAGGTGTCAGGTGTGTAATAATGTACAGGGAGCAGGGAGGACGATCTTCAGGTGTCAGGTGTGTAATAATGTACAGGGAGCAGGGAGGACGATCTTCAGGTGTCAGGTGTGTAATAATGTACAGGGAGCAGGGAGGACGATCTTCAGGTGTCAGGTGTGTAATAATGTACAGGGAGCAGGGAGGACGATCTTCAGGTGTCAGGTGTATAATAATGTGCAGGGAGGACGATCTTCAGGTGTCAGGTGTGTAATAATGTACAGGGAGCAGGAAGGACGATCTTCAGGTGTCAGGTGTATAATAATGTGCAGGGAGCAGGGAGGACGATCTTCAGGTGTCAGGTGTGTAATAATGTACAGGGAGCAGGGAGGACGATCTTCAGGTGTCAGGTGTGTAATAATGTACAGGGAGCAGGGAGGACGATCTTCAGGTGTCAGGTGTATAATAATGTACAGGGAGCAGGGAGGACGATCTTCAGGTGTCAGGTGTATAATAATGTACAGGAAGGACGATCTTCAGGTGTCAGGTGTGTAATAATGTACAGGGAGCAGGAAGGACGATCTTCAGGTGTCAGGTGTATAATAATGTGCAGGGAGCAGGGAGGACGATCTTCAGGTGTCAGGTGTATAATAATGTACAGGGAGCAGGAAGGACGATCTTCAGGTGTCAGGTGTGTAATAATGTACAGGGAGCAGGAAGGACGATCTTCAGGTGTCAGGTGTATAATAATGTGCAGGGAGCAGGGAGGACGATCTTCAGGTGTCAGGTGTATAATAATGTACAGGAAGGACGATCTTCAGGTGTCAGGTGTGTAATAATGTACAGGGAGCAGGGAGGACGATCTTCAGGTGTCAGGTGTATAATAATGTGCAGGGAGGACGATCTTCAGGTGTCAGGTGTAGTGCTAGGACCATGTTTTGTGTGCACGCAGCCGTCAGTTTCACCCTCCATATATTATTTGTGCCGGTGACACTTTGTGTGTTGTATATTATTACTTTGTGTTTCGTGGTTCCGGAGGAGTCGTCCCTTGTAGCTTCTTCACCAACATCTCACTGCTTCTCCGCAGGACATCACGGATCTTACCCAGGGACCCAGAGCGTCTGAGTGTTCCACTGCCGTCCTGTAACACAACACACATCTCACACCAAGTGTCACTGCCATCCTGTAACACAACACACATCTCACACCAAGTGTCACTGCCGTCCTGTAACACACATCTCACACCAAGTATCACTGCTCTCCTGTAACACAACACACATCTCACACCAAGTATCACTGCCGTCCTGTAACACAACACACATCTCACACCAAGTATCACTGCCGTCCTGTAACACAACACACATCTCACACCAAGTATCACTGCCCTCCTGTAACACAACACACATCTCACACCAAGTATCACTGCCCTCCTGTAACACAACACACATCCCACACCAAGTATCACTGCCGTCCTGTAACACAACACACATCTCACACCAAGTATCACTGCTCTCCTGTAACACAACACATCTCACACCAAGTATCACTGCCCTCCTGTAACACAACACACATCTCACACCAAGTATCACTGCCCTCCTGTAACACAACACACATCTCACACCAAGTATCATTGCTCTCTTGTAACACAACACACATCTCACACCAAGTATCACTGCTCTCTTGTAACACAACACAAATCTCACACCAAGTATCACTGCCGTCCTGTAACACAACACACATCTCACACCAAGTATCACTGCCCTCCTGTAACACAACAGACATCTCACACCAAGTATCACTGCTCTCCTGTAACACAACACACATCTCACACCAAGTATCACTGCTCTCTTGTAACACAACACACATCTCACACCAAGTATCACTGCTCTCTTGTAACACAACACACATCTCACACCAAGTATCACTGCCCCCCTGTAACACAACAGACATCTCACACCAAGTATCACTGCTCTCCTGTAACACAACACACATCTCACACCAAGTATCACTGCCCTCCTGTAACACAACACACATCTCACACCAAGTATCACTGCCCTCCTGTAACACAACACACATCTCACACCAAGTATCACTGCCCCCCTGTAACACAACACACATCTCACACCAAGTATCACTGCCCTCCTGTAACACAACACACATCTCACACCAAGTATCACTGCTCTCTTGTAACACAACACACATCTCACACCAAGTATCACTGCTCTCTTGTAACACAACACACATCTCACACCAAGTATCACTGCCCTCCTGTAAGACAACACACATCTGACACCAAGTATCACTGCTCTCTTGTAACACATCTCACACCAAGTATCACTGCTCTCTTGTAACACAACACACATCTCACACCAAGTATCACTGCTCTCCTGTAACACAACACACATCTCACACCAAGTATCACTGCCCTCCTGTAACACAACACATCTCACACCAAGTATCACTGCTCTTCCGTAACACAACACACATCTCACACCAAGTATCACTGCTCTCCTGTAACACAACACACATCTCACACCAAGTATCACTGCCCTCCTGTAACACAACACACATCTCACACCAAGTATCACTGCCGTCCTGTAACACAACACACATCTCACACCAAGTATCACTGCCGTCCTGTAACACAACACACATCTCACACCAAGTATCACTGCCCTCCTGTAACACAACACGCATCTCACACCAATTATCACTGCCGTCCTGTAACACAACACACATCTCACACCAAGTATCACTGCTCTCCTGTAACACAACACACATCTCACATCAAGTATCACTGCCCTCCTGTAACACAACACACATCTCACACCAAGTCTCACTGCCGTCCTGTAACACAACACACATCTCACACCAAGTATCACTGCCCTCCTGTAACACAACACACATCTCACACCAAGTATCACTACTCTCTTGTAACACAACACACATCTCACACCAAGTATCACTGCTCTCCTGTAACACAACACACATCTCACACCAAGTATCACTGCCCTCCTGAAACACAACACACATCTCACACCAAGTATCACTGCCGTCCTGTAACACAACACACATCTCACACCAAGTATCACTGCTCTCCTGTAACACAACACACATCTCACACCAAGTATCACTGCCCTCCTGTAACACAACAGACATCTCACACCAAGTATCACTGCTCTCCTGTAACACAACACATCTCACACCAAGTATCACCGCTCTTCCGTAACACAACACACATCTCACACCAAGTATCACTGCTCTCCTGTAACACAACACACATCTCACACCAAGTATCACTGCTCTCCTGTAACACAACACACATCTCACACCAAGTATCACTGCCGTCCTGTAACACAACACACCTCTCACACCAAGTATCACTGCCGTCCTGCAACACAACACACATCTCACACCAAGTATCACTGCTCTCTTGTAACACAACACACATCTCACACCAAGTATCACTGCTCTCTTGTAACACAACACACATCTCACACCAAGTATCACTGCCGTCCTGTAACACAACACACATCTCACACGAAGTATCACTGCTCTTCTGTAACACAACACACATCTCACACCAAGTGTCACTGCCGTCCTGTAACACAACACACATCTCACACCAAGTATCACTGCCGTCCTGTAACACAACACACATCTCACACCAAGTATCACTGCTCTCTTGTAACACAACACATCTCACACCAAGTGTCACTGCTCTCTTGTAACACAACATCTCACACCAAGTGTCACTGCCGTCCTGTAACACAACACACATCTCACACCAAGTATCACTGCCGTCCTGTAACACAACACACATCTCACACCAAGTGTCACTGCCGTCCTGTAACACAACACACATCTCACACCAAGTATCACTGCTCTCCTGTAACACAACACACATCTCACACCAAGTATCACTGCCGTCCTGTAACACAACACACATCTCACACCAAGCATCACTGCCCTCCTGTAACACAACACACATCTCACACCAAGTATCACTGCTCTTCTGTAATACAACACACATCTCACACCAAGTATCACTGCTCTCCTGTAACACAACACACATCTCACACCAAGTATCACTGCCCTCCTGTAACACAACACATCTCACACCAAGTATCACTGCCCTCCTGTAACACAACACACATCTCACACCAAGTATCACTGCTCTCCTTTAACACAACACATCCCACACCAAGTATCACTGCCGTCCTGTAACACAACACACATCTCACACCAAGTATTACTGCCGTCCTGTAACACAACACACATCTCACACCAAGTATCACTGCTCTCCTGTAACACAACACACATCTCACACCAAGTATCACTGCTCTTCCGTAACACAACACACATCTCACACCAAGTATCACTGCTCTCTTGTAACACAACACACATCTCACACCAAGTATCACTGCCGTCCTGCAACACAACACACATCTCACACCAAGTATCACTGCCGTCCTGTAACACAACACACATCTCACACCAAGTATCACTGCCCTCCTGTAACACAACACACATCTCACACCAAGTATCACTGCTCTCCTGTAACACAACACACATCTCACACCAAGTATCACTGCTCTCCTGTAACACAACACACATCTCACACCAATTATCACTGCCGTCCTGTAACACAACACATCTCACACCAAGTATCACTGCCGTCCTGTAACACAACACACATCTCACACCAAGTATCACTGCCCTCCTGTAACACAACACACATCTCACACCAAGTATCACTGCCGTCCTGTAACACAACACACATCTCACACCAAGTATCACTGCTCTCCTGTAACACAACACACATCTCACACCAAGTATCACTGCCCTCCTGTAACACAACACACATCTCACACCAAGTATCACTGCCCTCCTGTAACACAACACACATCTCACACCAAGTATCACTGCCGTCCTGTAACACAACACACATCTCACACGAAGTATCACTACTCTCCTGTAACACAACACACATCTCACACCAAGTCTCACTGCCGTCCTGTAACACAACACACATCTCACACCAAGTATCACTGCCCTCCTGTAACACAACACACATCTCACACCAAGTATCACTGCTCTCCTGTAACACAACACACATCTCACACCAAGTATCACTGCTCTCCTGTAACACAACACACATCTCACACCAATTATCACTGCCGTCCTGTAACACAACACATCTCACACCAAGTATCACTGCCGTCCTGTAACACAACACACATCTCACACCAAGTATCACTGCCCTCCTGTAACACAACACACATCTCACACCAAGTATCACTGCCGTCCTGTAACACAACACACATCTCACACCAAGTATCACTGCTCTCCTGTAACACAACACACATCTCACACCAAGTATCACTGCCCTCCTGTAACACAACACACATCTCACACCAAGTATCACTGCCCTCCTGTAACACAACACACATCTCACACCAAGTATCACTGCCGTCCTGCAACAAAACACACATCTCACACCAAGTATCACTACTCTCTTGTAACACAACACACATCTCACACCAAGTATCACTGCTCTCCTGTAACACAACACACATCTCACACCAAGTATCACTGCCCTCCTGAAACACAACACACATCTCACACCAAGTATCACTGCCGTCCTGTAACACAACACACATCTCACACCAAGTATCACTGCTCTCCTGTAACACAACACACATCTCACACCAAGTATCACTGCCGTCCTGTAACACAACACACCTCTCACACCAAGTATCACTGCCGTCCTGCAACACAACACACATCTCACACCAAGTATCACTGCTCTCTTGTAACACAACACACATCTCACACCAAGTATCACTGCTCTCTTGTAACACAACACACATCTCACACCAAGTATCACTGCCGTCCTGTAACACAACACACATCTCACACGAAGTATCACTGCTCTTCTGTAACACAACACACATCTCACACCAAGTGTCACTGCCCTCCTGTAACACAACACACATCTCACACCAAGTATCACTGCTCTCTTGTAACACAACACACATCTCACACCAAGTATCACTGCTCTCCTGTAACACAACACACATCTCACACCAATTATCACTGCCGTCCTGTAACACAACACATCTCACACCAAGTATCACTGCCGTCCTGTAACACAACACACATCTCACACCAAGTATCACTGCCCTCCTGTAACACAACACACATCTCACACCAAGTATCACTGCCGTCCTGTAACACAACACACATCTCACACCAAGTATCACTGCTCTCCTGTAACACAACACACATCTCACACCAAGTATCACTGCTCTCCTGTAACACAACACATCTCACACCAAGTATCACTGCCCTCCTGTAACACAACACACATCTCACACCAAGTATCACTGCCCTCCTGTAACACAACACACATCTCACACCAAGTATCATTGCTCTCTTGTAACACAACACACATCTCACACCAAGTATCACTGCTCTCTTGTAACACAACACAAATCTCACACCAAGTATCACTGCCGTCCTGTAACACAACACACATCTCACACCAAGTATCACTGCCCTCCTGTAACACAACAGACATCTCACACCAAGTATCACTGCTCTCCTGTAACACAACACACATCTCACACCAAGTATCACTGCTCTCTTGTAACACAACACACATCTCACACCAAGTATCACTGCTCTCTTGTAACACAACACACATCTCACACCAAGTATCACTGCCCCCCTGTAACACAACACACATCTCACACCAAGTATCACTACTCTCTTGTAACACAACACACATCTCACACCAAGTATCACTGCCGTCCTGTAACACAACACACATCTCACACCAAGTATCACTGCTCTCCTGTAACACAACACACATCTCACACCAAGTATCACTGCTCTCCTGTAACACAACAGACATCTCACACCAAGTATCACTGCTCTCCTGTAACACAACACATCTCACACCAAGTATCACTGCTCTTCCGTAACACAACACACATCTCACACCAAGTATCACTGCTCTCCTGTAACACAACACACATCTCACACCAAGTATCACTGCTCTCCTGTAACACAACACACATCTCACACCAAGTATCACTGCCGTCCTGTAACACAACACACCTCTCACACCAAGTATCACTGCCGTCCTGCAACACAACACACATCTCACACCAAGTATCACTGCTCTCTTGTAACACAACACACATCTCACACCAAGTATCACTGCTCTCTTGTAACACAACACACATCTCACACCAAGTATCACTGCCGTCCTGTAACACAACACACATCTCACACGAAGTATCACTGCTCTTCTGTAACACAACACACATCTCACACCAAGTGTCACTGCCCTCCTGTAACACAACACACATCTCACACCAAGTATCACTGCTCTCTTGTAACACAACACACATCTCACACCAAGTATCACTGCTCTCCTGTAACACAACACACATCTCACATCAAGTATCACTGCCCTCCTGTAACACAACACACATCTCACACCAAGTATCACTGCCCTCCTGTAACACAACACACATCTCACACCAAGTATCACTGCTCTCTTGTAACACAACACACTTCTCACACCAAGTATCACTGCCGTCCTGTAACACAACACACATCTCACACCAAGTGTCACTGCCCTCCTGTAACACAACACACATCTCACACCAAGTATCACTGCTCTTCTGTAACACAACACACATCTCACACCAAGTATCACTGCCCTCCTGTAACACAACACACATCTCACACCAAGTATCACTGCCGTCCTGCAACACAACACACATCTCACACCAAGTATCACTGCTCTCCTGTAACACAACACACATCTCACACCAAGTATCACTGCTCTTCTGTAACACAACACACATCTCACACCAAGTATCACTGCTCTCCTGTAACACAACACATATCTCACACCAAGTATCACTGCCCTCCTGTAACACAACACACATCTCACACCAAGTATCACTGCCGTCCTGTAACACAACACATCTCACACCAAGTATCACTGCCCTCCTGTAACACAACACACATCTCACACCAAGTATCACTGCCCTCCTGTAACACAACACACATCTCACACCAAGTATCACTGCTCTCTTGTAACACAACACACATCTCACACCAAGTATCACTGCTCTCTTGTAACACAACACACATCTCACACCAAGTATCACTGCCCTCCTGTAACACAACACACATCTCACACTAAGTATCACTGCCCTCCTGTAACACAACACACATCTCACACCAACTATCACTACTCTCTTGTAACACAACACACATCTCACACCAAGTATCACTGCTCTCTTGTAACACAACACACATCTCACACCAAGTATCACTGCCCTCCTGTAACACAACACATCTCACACCAAGTATCACTGCCGTCCTGTAACACAACACACATCTCACACCAAGTATCACTGCTCTCTTGTAACACAACACACATCTCACACCAACTATCACTACTCTCTTGTAACACAACACACATCTCACACCAAGTATCACTGCCCTCCTGTAACACAACACATCTCACACCAAGTGTCACTGCCGTCCTGTAACACAACACACATCTCACACCAAGTATCACTGCTCTCCTTTAACACAACACATCCCACACCAAGTATCACTGCCGTCCTGTAACACAACACACATCTCACACCAAGTATTACTGCCGTCCTGTAACACAACACACATCTCACACCAAGTATCACTGCTCTCCTGTAACACAACACACATCTCACACCAAGTATCACTGCTCTCCTGTAACACAACACATCTCACACCAAGTATCACTGCTCTTCCGTAACACAACACACATCTCACACCAAGTATCACTGCTCTCTTGTAACACAACACACATCTCACACCAAGTATCACTGCCGTCCTGCAACACAACACACATCTCACACCAAGTATCACTGCTCTCCTGTAACACAACACACATCTCACACCAAGTATCACTGCTCTCCTGTAACACAACACACATCTCACACCAAGTATCACTGCCCTCCTGTAACACAACACACATCTCACACCAAGTATCACTGCCCTCCTATAACACAACACACATCTCACACCAAGTATCACTGCTCTCCTGTAACACAACACACATCACACACCAAGTATCACTGCTCTCTTGTAACACAACACACATCTCACACCAAGTATCACTGCTCTCCTGTAACACAACACATCTCACACCAAGTATCACTGCCCTCCTGTAACACAACACACATCTCACACCAAGTATCACTGCCCTCCTGTAACACAACACACATCTCACACCAAGTATCATTGCTCTCTTGTAACACAACACACATCTCACACCAAGTATCACTGCTCTCTTGTAACACAACACACATCTCACACCAAGTATCACTGCTCTCCTGTAACACAACACAAATCTCACACCAAGTATCACTGCCGTCCTGTAACACAACACACATCTCACACCAAGTATCACTGCCCTCCTGTAACACAACAGACATCTCACACCAAGTATCACTGCTCTCCTGTAACACAACACACATCTCACACCAAGTATCACTGCTCTCTTGTAACACAACACACATCTCACACCAAGTATCACTGCCCTCCTGTAACACAACACACATCTCACACCAAGTATCACTGATCTCTTGTAACACAACACACATCTCACACCAAGTATCACTGCCCCCCTGTAACACAACACGCATCTCACACCAAGTATCACTGCCCTCCTGTAACACAACACACATCTCACACCAAGTATCACTGCTCTCTAGTAACACAACACACATCTCACACCAAGTATCACTGCTCTCTTGTAACACAACACACATCTGACACCAAGTATCACTGCTCTCTTGTAACACATCTCACACCAAGTATCACTGCTCTCTTGTAACACAACACACATCTCACACCAAGTATCACTGCCGTCCTGTAAAACAACACACATCTCACACCAAGTATCACTGCTCTCCTGTAACACAACACACATCTCACACCAAGTATCACTACTCTCTTGTAACACAACACACATCTCACACCAAGTATCACTGCTCTCTTGTAACACAACACAAATCTCACACCAAGTGTCACTGCCCTCCTGTAACACAACAGACATCTCACACCAAGTATCACTGCTCTCCTGTAACACAACACATCTCACACCAAGTATCACTGCTCTTCCGTAACACAACACACATCTCACACCAAGTATCACTGCCCTCCTGTAACACAACAGACATCTCACACCAAGTATCACTGCTCTCTTGTAACACAACACACATCTCACACCAAGTATCACTGCCCTCCTGTAACACAACACACATCTCACACCAAGTATCACTGCCGTCCTGTAACACAACACACATCTCACACCAAGTATCACTGCCGTCCTGTAACACAACACACATCTCACACCAAGTATCACTGCCGTCCTGTAACACAACACACATCTCACACCAAGTGTCACTGCCCTCCTGTAACACAACACACATCTCACACCAAGTATCACTGCCCTCCTGTAACACAACAGACATCTCACACCAAGTATCACTGCTCTCCTGTAACACAACACATCTCACACCAAGTATCACTGCTCTTCCGTAACACAACACACATCTCACATCAAGTATCACTGCTCTCCTGTAACACAACACACATCTCACACCAAGTATCACTGCTCTCCTGTAACACAACACACATCTCACACCAAGTATCACTGCCGTCCTGTAACACAACACACCTCTCACACCAAGTATCACTGCCGTCCTGCAACACAACACACATCTCACACCAAGTATCACTGCTCTCTTGTAACACAACACACATCTCACACCAAGTATCACTGCTCTCTTGTAACACAACACACATCTCACACCAAGTATCACTGCCGTCCTGTAACACAACACACATCTCACACGAAGTATCACTGCTCTTCTGTAACACAACACACATCTCACACCAAGTGTCACTGCCCTCCTGTAACACAACACACATCTCACACCAAGTATCACTGCTCTCTTGTAACACAACACACATCTCACACCAAGTATCACTGCTCTCCTGTAACACAACACACATCTCACATCAAGTATCACTGCCCTCCTGTAACACAACACACATCTCACACCAAGTATCACTGCCCTCCTGTAACACAACACACATCTCACACCAAGTATCACTGCTCTCTTGTAACACAACACACTTCTCACACCAAGTATCACTGCTCTCTTGTAACACAACACACTACTCACACCAAGTATCACTGCCCTCCTGTAACACAACACACATCTCACACCAAGTATCACTGCTCTTCTGTAACACAACACACATCCCACACCAAGTATCACTGCCCTCCTGTAACACAACACACATCTCACACCAAGTATCACTGCCGTCCTGCAACACAACACACACCTCACACCAAGTATCACTGCTCTCCTGTAACACAACACACATCTCACACCAAGTATCACTGCTCTTCTGTAACACAACACACATCTCACACCAAGTATCACTGCTCTCCTGTAACACAACACATATCTCACACCAAGTATCACTGCCCTCCTGTAACACAACACACATCTCACACCAAGTATCACTGCCGTCCTGTAACACAACACATCTCACACCAAGTATCACTGCCCTCCTGTAACACAACACACATCTCACACCAAGTATCACTGCCCTCCTGTAACACAACACACATCTCACACCAAGTATCACTGCTCTCTTGTAACACAACACACATCTCACACCAAGTATCACTGCTCTCTTGTAACACAACACACATCTCACACCAAGTATCACTGCCCTCCTGTAACACAACACACATCTCACACCAAGTATCACTGCCCTCCTGTAACACAACACACATCTCACACCAACTATCACTACTCTCTTGTAACACAACACACATCTCACACCAAGTATCACTGCTCTCTTGTAACACAACACACATCTCACACCAAGTATCACTGCCCTCCTGTAACACAACACACACCTCACACCAAGTATCACTGCCCTCCTGTAACACAACACACATCTCACACCAACTATCACTACTCTCTTGTAACACAACACACATCTCACACCAAGTATCACTGCCGTCCTGTAACACAACACACATCTCACACCAAGTATCACTGCCCTCCTGTAACACAACACACATCTCACACCAAGTATCACTGCCCTCCTGTAACACAACACATCTCACACCAAGTATCACTGCTCTCCTGTAACACAACACACATCTCACACCAAGTATCACTGCTCTCTTGTAACACAACACACATCTCACACCAAGTATCACTGCTCTCTTGTAACACAACACATCTCACACCAAGTGTCACTGCTCTCTTGTAACACAACACATCTCACACCAAGTGTCACTGCTCTCTTGTAACACAACACACATCTCACACCAAGTATCACTGCCGTCCTACAACACAACACACATCTCACACCAAGTATCACTGCCCTCCTGTAACACAACACACATCTCACACCAAGTATCACTGCCCTCCTGTAACACAACACACATCTCACACCAAGTATCACTGCTCTTCTGTAACACAACACACATCTCACACCAAGTATCACTGCCGTCCTGTAACACAACACACATCTCACACCAAGTATCACTGCTCTCCTGTAACACAACACATCTCACACCAAGTATCACTGCTCTCTTGTAACACAACACATCTCACACCAAGTGTCACTGCCGTCCTGTAACACAACACACATCTCACACCAAGTATCACTGCCCTCCTGTAACACAACACACACCTCACACCAAGTATCACTGCTCTCCTGTAACACAACACACATCTCACACCAAGTATCACTGCTCTCTTGTAACACAACACACATCTCACACCAAGTATCACTGCTCTCTTGTAACACAACACACATCTCACACCAAGTATCACTGCCGTCCTGCAACACAACACACATCTCACACCAAGTGTCACTGCCCTCCTGTAACACAACACACATCTCACACCAAGTATCACTGCTCTCTTGTAACACAACACACATCTCACACCAAGTATCACTGCCGTCCTGCAACACAACACACATCTCACACCAAGTATCACTGCCCTCCTGTAACACAACACACATCTCACACCAAGTATCACTGCCGTCCTGTAACACAACACACATCTCACACCAAGTATCACTGCCCTCCTGTAACACAACACACATCTCACACCAAGTATCACTGCTCTCCTGTAACACAACACACATCTCACACCAAGTATCACTGCCCTCCTGTAACACAACACACATCTCACACCAAGTATCACTGCCGTCCTGTAACACAACACACATCTCACACCAAGTATCACTGCTCTCTTGTAACACAACACATCTCACACCAAGTGTCACTGCTCTCTTGTAACACAACACATCTCACACCAAGTGTCACTGCCGTCCTGTAACACAACACACATCTCACACCAAGTATCACTGCTCTCTTGTAACACAACACACATCTCACACCAAGTATCACTGCCGTCCTGTAACACAACACACATCTCACACCAAGTATCACTGCTCTCTTGTAACACAACACATCTCACACCAAGTGTCACTGCTCTCTTGTAACACAACACATCTCACACCAAGTGTCACTGCCGTCCTGTAACACAACACACATCTCACACCAAGTATCACTGCTCTCTTGTAACACAACACACATCTCACACCAAGTATCACTGCCGTCCTACAACACAACACACATCTCACACCAAGTATCACTGCCCTCCTGTAACACAACACACATCTCACACCAAGTATCACTGCTCTTCTGTAACACAACACACATCTCACACCAAGTATCACTGCCGTCCTGTAACACAACAGACATCTCACACCAAGTATCACTGCTCTCCTGTAACACAACACATCTCACACCAAGTATCACTGCTCTCTTGTAACACAACACATCTCACACCAAGTGTCACTGCCGTCCTGTAACACAACACACATCTCACACCAAGTATCACTGCCCTCCTGTAACACAACACACACCTCACACCAAGTATCACTGCTCTCCTGTAACACAACACACATCCCACACCAAGTATCACTGCCGTCCTGTAACACAACACACATCTCACACCAAGTATCACTGCTCTCTTGTAACACAACACACATCTCACACCAAGTATCACTGCTCTCTTGTAACACAACACACATCTCACACCAAGTATCACTGCCGTCCTGCAACACAACACACATCTCACACCAAGTGTCACTGCCCTCCTGTAACACAACACACATCTCACACCAAGTATCACTGCTCTCCTGTAACACAACACACATCTCACACCAAGTATCACTGCTCTCCTGTAACACAACACACATCTCACACCAAGTATCACTGCTCTCCTGTAACACAACACACATCTCACACCAAGTATCACTGCTCTCCTGTAACACAACACACATCTCACACCAAGCATCACTGCTCTCCTGTAACACAACACACATCTCACACCAAGTATCACTGCCGTCCTGTAACACAACACACATCTCACACCAAGTATCACTGCCCTCCTGTAACACAACACACATCTCACACCAAGTATCACTGCCCTCCTGTAACACAACACACATCTCACACCAAGTGTCACTGCTCTTCTGTAACACAACACACATCTCACACCAAGTATCACTGCCCTCCTGTAACACAACACACATCTCACACCAAGTATCACTGCCCTCCTGTAACACAACACACATATCACACCAAGTATCACTGCCCTCCTGTAACATAACACACATCTCACACCAAGTATCACTGCTGTCCTGTAACACAACACACATCTCACACCAAGTATCACTGCCGTCCTGCAACACAACACACATCTCACACCAAGTATCCCTGCTCTCCTGTAACACAACACACATCTCACACCAAGTATCACAGCCCTCCTGTAACACAACACACATCTCACACCAAGTGTCACTGCTCTCTTGTAACACAACACACATCTCACACCAAGTATCACTGCCCTCCTGTAACACAACACATCTCACACCAAGTGTCACTGCTCTCTTGTAACACAACACACATCTCACACCAAGTGTCACTGCCGTCCTGCAACACAACACACATCTCACACCAAGTATCACTGCTCTTCTGTAACACAACACACATCTCACACCAAGTATCACTGCTCTTCTGTAACACAACACATCTCACACCAAGTATCACTGCCCTCCTGTAACACAACACACATCTCACACCAAGTATCACTGCCCTCCTGTAACACAACAGACATCTCACACCAAGTATCACTGCTCTCCTGTAACACAACACATCTCACACCAAGTATCACTGCTCTCTTGTAACACAACACATCTCACACCAAGTGTCACTGCCGTCCTGTAACACAACACACATCTCACACCAAGTATCACTGCCCTCCTGTAACACAACACACACCTCACACCAAGTATCACTGCTCTCCTGTAACACAACACACATCCCACACCAAGTATCACTGCCGTCCTGTAACACAACACACATCTCACACCAAGTATCACTGCTCTCTTGTAACACAACACACATCTCACACCAAGTATCACTGCTCTCTTGTAACACAACACACATCTCACACCAAGTATCACTGCCGTCCTGCAACACAACACACATCTCACACCAAGTGTCACTGCCCTCCTGTAACACAACACACATCTCACACCAAGTATCACTGCTCTCCTGTAACACAACACACATCTCACACCAAGTATCACTGCTCTCCTGTAACACAACACACATCTCACACCAAGTATCACTGCTCTCCTGTAACACAACACACATTTCACACCAAGTATCACTGCTCTCCTGTAACACAACACACATCTCACACCAAGCATCACTGCTCTCCTGTAACACAACACACATCTCACACCAAGTATCACTGCCGTCCTGTAACACAACACACATCTCACACCAAGTATCACTGCCCTCCTGTAACACAACACACATCTCACACCAAGTATCACTGCCCTCCTGTAACACAACACACATCTCACACCAAGTGTCACTGCTCTTCTGTAACACAACACACATCTCACACCAAGTATCACTGCCCTCCTGTAACACAACACACATCTCACACCAAGTATCACTGCCCTCCTGTAACACAACACACATATCACACCAAGTATCACTGCCCTCCTGTAACACAACACACATCTCACACCAAGTATCACTGCTGTCCTGTAACACAACACACATCTCACACCAAGTATCACTGCCGTCCTGCAACACAACACACATCTCACACCAAGTATCCCTGCTCTCCTGTAACACAACACACATCTCACACCAAGTATCACTGCCCTCCTGTAACACAACACATCTCACACCAAGTGTCACTGCTCTCTTGTAACACAACACACATCTCACACCAAGTGTCACTGCCGTCCTGCAACACAACACACATCTCACACCAAGTATCACTGCTCTTCTGTAACACAACACACATCTCACACCAAGTATCACTGCTCTTCTGTAACACAACACATCTCACACCAAGTATCACTGCCCTCCTGTAACACAACACACATCTCACACCAAGTATCACTGCTCTTCTGTAACACAACACACATCTCACACCAAGCATCACTGCTCTCCTGTAACACAACACACATCTCACACCAAGTATCACTGCTCTTCTGTAACACAACACACATCTCACACAAATTGCATTGTTACTACTTCCTAATAGAGACAAGAGGGTTGTGGGATTCCTTGGATCAGCTGCAGGTCAGACATTGATATATTGTTGAGCTTTTGACCTTGAGTAGAAGCAGGAGATCTGCTGTGTCATGGACGTCTCCTGCCCAGAGAGGCTCACGCCCGCACGCCCGCACACACGCCCAGAAACACGCCCGCACGCACACCCAGAAACACGCCCGCCCGCAGAGTAATGAAGCATTTGTAGAAAGTTTGCATCTTTTGTAAAGCTGCGGCTTCCGAGCCGGTGACCCCACCAGGATGTGACCCCACCGGCATTATAGAAAGACGTGTGCCTGGATCTCCAGCAGACACTGCCCAGGGGAAAACCGTCACACATCCACAGAGCGGCGGCCATGGTCAATAATCGAGTCAGAGGTAGAAATAACCGCAAGCATTTTGGATGCCCCAGAACGAGCAGCGTTTATAGCAAATTATGTCAAACATATTTTATGAACATTCAGTGTCTTACACCTCAATATATTCAGAGTGTGGGGTCACAACGACAGGTAAAACCCTAGTATACATCTGGAGTCAGAGAACACCGGATCAACCACTCACTAGAGGAGAGGACGACAGTTCACCACCTCTTGCCCAGCATACGTAACAGAGCATGCTCACTGCACTCTCCCATAGAAGTCAATAGATGATGGGACAGCTCAGCTCCTCCTCCCTTCCCCCACACACATGTAACAGAGCATGTTCACTGCACTCTCCCATAGAAGTCAATAGATGATGGGATAGCTCAGCTCCTCCTCACTTCCCCCCACACATGTAACAGAGCATGCTCACTGCATTCTCCCATAGAAGTCAATAGATGATGGGACAGCTCAGCAACTCCTCCCTTCCCCCCACACACGTAACAGAGCATGCTCACTGCACTCTCCCATAGAAGTCAATAGATGATGGGATAGCTCAGCTCCTCCTCACTTCCCCCACACACATGTAACAGAGCATGCTCACTGCACTCTCCAATAGAAGTCAATAGATGATGGGACTGCTCAGCTCCTCCTCCCTTCCCCCCACGCACGTAACAGAGCATGCTCACTGCACTCTCCCATACAAGTCAATAGATGGGACAGCTGCTCACTTCACTCTCCCATACAAGTCAATAGATGATGGGACAGCTCAGCTCCTCCTCCCTCTGCACACGCCGCAGACTGCTTACCACACTTTCCTATAGAAGTCACTGAGTAGTTTTCTAACTTAAAGCCTACCTACCTTTTCAGAATAAGCGGTTATGTTGGTGCACATGAGGAGCAACACTAATTATACCCATTAAAGGATTAGTATTCTGCATTTATTTTTTTTAGAAGTTTTCGCCAAATCTAATTTGTTTTCTAAGTTAGTGGGCGGAGCCTAGCAGCGATCATGTCTTTTATACCCTGCACACAGAGATATGAGAGCAGGATTCTCCTCTTCTCGATCTATCACATACATAGTAGCTGTAGCAGCAGGGAGGACATTATACAGCAGTAATGAGCAGTGTAGCTGAGAATCCAGCACTGGGGTGAGAGAGAACACTTACTAGAAGCAGCAGCACGCCTATGTGTTTCTTTATCACCCTGCTACTGACACCTCCTCCCCTCTCCATAGACTTGTATGGACAGCAGCTTGTCTGACTCACTCTGCTCCTGCTCTCCCTCCTCTCTCCATAGAGCATGGGCATAGTATGTGTTTCTCTCTACCTCCTCCTGCTCCCCCTTCCCTCTCACTTCTATGGGCAGGCAGTGAAGAGACACCCCACCAACTTCTGCATTCTGCTCTAACTAGGGACAGACTTTGCTTGACAGTACGGGGTTAACAGCTGATTGCAGGAAGAGGGACACCTAGTGGCAGTAACTTCACACAGAATTTGATTGGATAAATAAAACATCTAAATTTTATCATTAAGTAAATTCAGAAGTGGATCTATATCAGGAATACTATTACACCAGCAGAAGTTGCGTTACATCAGGAATGCTATTACTTCATCATAAATAGTTTGAAAAGTTAATGTCCATTTAAGTTTCCTGAAGGTACCGGATATAAACCAAATTGCTAGAAATGCTGTTCACAGCCGCCCCATAACCATGTACAGAAAACAAGTTCCAAATGGTTTGAAAAAACGATCAGTCTTTGTTGAAGGTGCTCCGGCACTCGCGTGGAAGATTTAGCAGAATCCCCAGTTCTGGAAGAGTCCCTCGGTGGGTAGGGTTAAGCCTGATGAAGACCTTAGTCTTAGGTCGAAACGCGTAGCTTCCTGTACCTGCCTTTTTTATGTAAAGAAGATATTTACATTTCCTACCCACCGAGAGACTCTAACAGAACTGGGGATTCGGCTAAATCTTCCACACAAGAGCAGGAGCGCCTTCAACAAAGACTGAACATTTTTTCAAACATTTGGAACCTATTATCCACATCGGCTCCCGCTGACTTCCCAGCCACCAGTATTCACTCCGAGAGCCAGCAGACTGCCTAAGTACGGAGCACCAAGGCGCCACACACTTGATGATCGAGTTATGTCGACCACCTAGCACAACTCCAAAAGTTGAGCGTATTTCTCACACATACACCCGCGCTCACTGCTCATTCCAGGTACACGGCCTGGACCTCCCGGAACAAACTCAACAACATGCTGGGTAATCCGCATCCTCCACCATATACACCAATGTACTATGTCCACAGGGGCAACAAGGGTGCAAACAATTTAGACTTTAGATTGTGACGATTGCGCTATTGTTAAGTGATAAGCGGCGTCCACACATCTTACATCTCACTAAAATAATCAGGACTCTGCAGCAGAAGACGACATTTCTTCCAGCAGTCCCAGTCCTTGGGGCTAATGCACGGACACTCCATGAGGGACCGTATTCCCCAGGAAGGCTCCATAATACACCATACCATTTTGCGGTCTGTAATACAGTTGTGTGCACGTCCATACTGTAGCCCTGATATCACACAGAGCTTTCCTTTTCATGAATTGCATGAGAATGCACAAGAAAAAATGGGGCATCATACAGCGTATTTTAGGGGAGGGTCCATAATAGAGTAGAGTAGAGTAGAGGCTCCGGGGGGCACGTACAGGGCCATTGTTAGATGAGCGTCCACTTATTTGCCTGTCCAGTCTGTTGGGGGAATCCGTGTGTTTGTGGTTTGTGTGAAGCGAGTAGATCAGGAATATCAGGTGGGCGAGTTCACTGGTCAACCAAACCCACAACGAACACAATTCTAGAAGGAAATCCCTCCCAACATTGAAAGCCTCTGTCCAGGGAAGATTCCAGAATACAACTGACCCGTCTGAAGAACGTTCCTGCCCATGTCCGTTCTGTTACTATTGTTGGATCCTACGGCAACCTCTGTAGGCCGCTCACGTCTCACGCAGTCATCTGACCAGACTCCTTCTAATAAGCTCTAGTATTTTAATTAAGCAAATGCATTCATAACAATATCAAAAACAAAATCGCTAATAACTTAAATCCTTTCCATTCGAATATAAATGTTGTGATGCTGGAGAGGCCTGAAGAACAAGCACGAAGAGTATAAGAGGTACAGGGAGTGGGACATGGCAGCCATCAAATCAAAAGACACAGGAGGACGAGAGCGACGGGAAGGAGGAGACGAGAGCGACGGGAAGGAGGAGGCGAGAGCGACGGGAAGGAGGAGGCGAGAGCGACGGGAAGGAGGGGGCGAGAGCGACGGGAAGGAGGGGGCGAGAGCGACGGGAAGGAGGGGGCGAGACCGACGGGAAGGAGGAGGCGAGACCGACGGGAAGGAGGAGGCGAGACCGACGGGAAGGAGGAGGCGAGACCGACGGGAAGGAGGAGGCGAGACCGACGGGAAGGAGGAGACGAGACCGTCGGGAAGGAGGAGAAGAGACCGACAGGAAGGAGGAGACGAGACCGACAGGAAGGAGGAGACGAGACCGACAGGAAGGAGGAGACGAGACCGACAGGAAGGAGGAGACGAGACCGACAGGAAGGAGGAGACGAGACCGACAGGAAGGAGGAGACGAGACCGACAGGAAGGAGGAGACGAGACCGACAGGAAGGAGGAAACGAGAGAAAGGCCAGAACCAGAACACGAAAGAACTCCACCCTGAACAACGAGGACACAACGGAGGCGAACAACACGCAGAGCAGGAGGTGACGGAGAAAGGCCGAGGTTACCCATGTGGGGAGGTCAGGAGTGGAGAACCAGAGAGCACGAGGCCCGGACAGAGGAGAATGAGGTGAGAGGACAGGTTTATCATCATCTAATCATGGTTTAGTATTCGGTCTTCTTGCCGGTTGGTGTCAAATAGCCGTGGAACAAACATTAGCGCGTGAGTCTCTGAAGAAATGTTAATGTCCCGGAGGCCTCTCACTTGTATGGGACGGTCTCCTGACAACGGTTCATTGACTCAATGATTGATTCTCCATAAGGCAGCGACGGTCTAAGGCCAACTAATGGTTTCAATCAGCCCAGTGGGTGGACCATGGCGGGACATGATGAAGCCACCAGTTGGTATGGACTTATTTATTTCTGGTTGCTTCATCTAATCACTGCACATGATGGCAGGTTCACACAGGGCAGTTTAGGGTAGGGACTGGATCCAATCAAAGCTGTACTGTGTGGACAGGGCCGAAGAACTCGATCAGATATCTCCCCTGCTATGATACACCACTGCAGAAACGTTGTCTTCATGGGCCCGGCGATCACTTTACCTTAACCACAAGTCCCCTCTGTATCTCACTTACATGACCGCTCAATAAACACTTCATAAATCTTCTTACAGGAGAAACATGCCAAAAATCATTCTCAAGTCTTTGACCCTTCTTACCGGACCCTGTAAGGCACAAGGTTACAACAGCTGCCACCCAACACAACCGTCCAAGGAAGGAAAATGGTTACAACGTGAAAGTCCATCCTCTCAATCTAGCCTACGCTCATGGGAGAGGTCACCGCGTCTAGAGCGTTCTCACTTGTACAAGGAGACGAGAGGAGATGGAGACAGAACATTGTACAGGATGATGGAGACTGAACTGATCCCCGACCAGTGGAACCCGCCACATGATGCCCACAGCAGCCACGTCCTCTTTTCTCCAAAAAACAGTTGCTTTGATTAAAGCTTTACAGGTCAATTGGATCGGACCCAGTGACAAACTGCCAAGACTTCAGCGGGCCATACTGATAGGGGTCATTGCTCAATTTCTTCAGTATGGAGCCTCAACCCTCTAAGAAGATTAGCAAATCATAGAAACTGTTTTGGAGAATATAAGCAGCAGTGAGTGGTAGACTTTAATGGCACTTTGAGCAGGTAACACAATGAGTCCATGACGGGTGGATATACGCCCCAGTAGTACCCATTGAAGGCCATGAACCAGTTGTAGGTGGTATAGTCTCTCAGTGTCTACGGGTATTAGCCACGTGTCACCAGCCCACGTCTGGGAGCTGTAATGGAGAAGATCCTGGTGGGAGGGAAGGGAGATGAGAGATGCAGGGATATTACAGAGCAGAATTGTCCAAGTCATAACCGGATCAGGACGACCATAACAGATGGTTAAAGCCTTGCAGCTGTGTAGACGGGTGACATTGACGTGGGAGGTGTGGACAGAGCCGGGTTCTGTCCTCTCAGCGTGTGACTGTAGCCCGTCTGGTAGGGATATGACAAGGGTGAATATGTTCCAATAATTAAGCCTAAAAAGTATAGAAAAAGGAAAACAAAAGTTCTTACAGTAGATGTGCTGCTCGACACCCACCCCCGGCCAAACTAAGAAGAACAGTAGAGGATGGGGCATTATGGGGCTGGGGGTAAGATCTCGATTTATATCTAATGAGAGATTAATCACAGGCCTTATCCAGAAATCTAACATTGGACCTAGAGGACTGGAGACTCCAGAACTAGCACTAAGGATGAAGGGTCTTCTGTTCCCACCAGCGATCTCAAAATTCTGCCTTCTACAGTCCCAGGTACCCCAATGACCTGGGTGACAAATCTAAGATTGGTCTTAGTTTAATGAACAGACGGCCAATAGGAGAGAGAAAGAAGCTGAAAGATCCCAAACACATGGTGTGGCCAGAAGCACAATCCACCATCAAGACGCCAGGAACACCCGTCCATGTATGTGCAGGAGGGGGAGCGCCGGGACATGTCCCTTGTGCCAGGGATACACGGGTCCTGGACAATGGCAGGTAATGGTCAGTAGGAAACATGAAAGCTACAACACAGGTCATCTAATAAAGGGAAAGCAGACGTGTAACCTTGAGAAGCAACACAAAGAAGGGGTTAACAGAGCACAAGGGGGGAAACGTGTGGTAGTTTAGAGTCAGGGGCGGAGGAGAGGGTTACCATGTCGGAGATGCAGGGAGTGGAGGCAAAACACAAGGAGGCTCCAAACAGCAGGAGGAAGAGGAGGGGGACACGAGAGGTTACAGATCTCCAAACCTACAAAGCTTCAACTCGTTTATTAACCGTTTTCACAAAATATGAACACACAACACCACCACTGCCACCACCACCATCATCATCATCATCATAAGTACCACCACCACCATCATCATCACTACCACCACCACCATCATCATCATTATCACTACCACCACCACCATCATCATCATTATCATCATCATCATCAGTACCACCACCACCATCATCATCATCAGTACCACCACCACCATCAGTACCACTACCACCATCATCATCACTACCACCATCATCATTATCAACATCAGTACCACCACCACCACCATCATCAGTACCACCACGACCACCATCATCAGTACCACTACCACCATCATCATCACTACCACCACCATCATCATCAGTAGCACCACCATCATCATCATCACTACCACCACCATCATCATCATCAGTAGCACCACCACCATCATCAGTACCACCACCACCACCACAATCATCATTAGTACCACAACCACCATCATCATCATCACTACCACCACCACCATTATCATCATCAGTACCACTACCACCATCATCATCATTACCACCATCAGTACCACTACCACCATCATCATCACGACCACCACCATCATCATCACTACCACCACCACCATCATCACTACCACCACCACCACCATCATCACTACCACCACCACCATCATCATCATCATCACTACCACCACCACCACCATCACCATCACTACCACCACCATCAGTACCACTACCACCAACACAACTACATACTCCCCCAACCCGTTACACTGTAGTTGTAATAATCCACCCTACACAACCACATACTCCCCCAATCCTTGTTATACTGTAGTAATAATCCATCCTACACAACCACATACTCCCCCCCCCCAATCCCTGTTATACTGTAGTCATAATCCACCCTACACAACCACATACTCCCCCAATCCTTGTTATACTGTAGTAATAATCCATCCTACACAACCACATACTCCCCCCCCCAATCCCTGTTATACTGTAGTAATAATCCACCCTACACAACCACATACTCCCCCAATCCCTGTTATACTGTAGTAATAATCCACCCTACACAACCACATACTCCCCCAATCCTTGTTACACTGTAGTAATAATCCACCATACACAACCACATACACCCCCCCCCCCAATCCCGGTTATACTGTAGTAGTAATAATCTACCCTACACAACCACATACTCCCCTAATCCCTGTTATACTGTAGTAATAATCCACCCTACACAACCACATACTCCCCCAATCCCTGTTACACTATAGTAATAATCCACCCTACACAACCACATACTCCCCCAATCCCTGTATTACTATAGTAATAATCCACCCTACACAACCACATGCTCCCCCAAATCCCTGTTATACTGCAGTAATAATCCACCCTACACAACCACATATTCCCCCAATCCCTGTTATACTGTAGTAATAATCCACCCTACACAACCATATACTCCCCACAATCCTTGTTATACTGTAGTAATAATCCACCCTACACAACCACATACTCCCCCAATCCCTGTTATACTGTAGTAATAATCCACCCTACACAACCACATACTCCCCAAATCCCTGTTATACTGTAGTAATTATCCACCCTACACAACCACATACTCCCCCCCAATCCGTTATACTGTAGTAATAATCCACCCTACACAACCACATACTCCCCCCAATCCGTTATACTATAGTAATAATCCACCCTACACAACCACATACTCCCCTCAATCCGTTATACTGTAGTAATAATCCACCCTACACAACCACATACTCCCCAATCCCTGTATTACTATAGTAATAATCCACCCTACACAACCACATACTCCCCCAATCCCTGTATTACTATAGTAATAATCCACCCTACACAACCACATGCTCCCCCAAATCCCTGTTATACTGCAGTAATAATCCACCCTACACAACCACATATTCCCCCAATCCCTGTTATACTGTAGTAATAATCCACCCTACACAACCATATACTCCCCACAATCCTTGTTATACTGTAGTAATAATCCACCCTACACAACCACATACTCCCCCAATCCCTGTTATACTGTAGTAATAATCCACCCTACACAACCATATACTCCCCACAATCCTTGTTATACTGTAGTAATAATACACCCTACACAACCACATACTCCCCAAATCCCTGTTATACTGTAGTAATTATCCACCCTACACAACCACATACTCCCCCCAATCCGTTATACTATAGTAATAATCCACCCTACACAACCACATACTCCCCTCAATCCGTTATACTGTAGTAATAATCCACCCTACACAACCACATACTCCCCCAATCCCTGTTATACTGTAGTAACAACCCACCCTACACAACCACATACTCCCCCCCCCCCAATCCCTGTCATACTGTAGTAATAATCCATCCTACACAACCACATACTCCCCCCAATCCCTGTTATACTGTAGTAATAATCCACCCTACACAACCACATACACCCACAATCCCGGTTATACTGTAGTAAAAATCCACCCTACACAACCACATACACCCCAAATCCCTGTAATACTGTAGTAATAATCCACCCTACACAACCACATACACCCACAATCACTGTTATACTGTAGTAATAATCCACCCTACACAACCACATACTCCCCCCAATCCTTGTTATACTGTAGTAATAATCCACCCTACACAACCACATACTCCCCCCAATCCTTGTTATACTGTAGTAATAATCCACCCTACACAACCACATACACCCCCAATCCCTGTTCTACTGTAGTAATAATCCACCCTACACAACCATATACTCCCCACAATCCTGGTTATACGGTAGTAATAATCCACCTTACACAACCACATACACCCCCAATCCCTGTTACACTGTAGTAATAATCCACCCTGCACAACCACATACTCCCCCAATCCCTGTTATACTGTAGTAATAATCCACCCTGCACAACCACATACTCCCCCAATCCCTGTTATACTGTAGTAATAATCCACCCTACACAACCACATACACCCACAATCCCTGTTATACTGCAGTAATAATCCACCCTACACAACCACATATTCCCCCAATCCCTGTTATACTGTAGTAATAATCCACCCTACACAACCACATACTCCCCCAATCCCTGTTATACTGTAGTAACAACCCACCCTACACAACCACATACTCCCCCCCCCAATCCCTGTCATACTGTAGTAATAATCCATCCTACACAACCACATACTCCCCCCAATCCCTGTTATACTGTAGTAATAATCCACCCTACACAACCACATACTCCCCCAATCCCTGTTACACTGTAGTAGTAATAATCCATCCTACACAACCACATACACCCCCAATCACTGTTATACTGTAGTAATAATCCACCCTACACAATCACATACACCCCAATCCCTGTTATACTGTAGTAATAATCCACCCTACACAACCACATACACCCACAATCCCTGTTATACTGTAGTAATAATCCACCCTACACAACCACATACTCCCCCAATCCCTGTTATACTGTAGTAATAATCCACCCTACACAACCACATACACCCACAATCCCGGTTATACTGTAGTAATAATCCACCCTACACAACCACATACACCCCAAATCCCTGTAATACTGTAGTAATAATCCACCCTACACAACCACATACACCCACAATCACTGTTATACTGTAGTAATAATCCACCCTACACAACCACATACTCCCCCCAATCCTTGTTATACTGTAGTAATAATCCACCCTAGACAACCACATACTCCCCCCAATCCTTGTTATACTGTAGTAATAATCCACCCTACACAACCACATACACCCCCAATCCCTGTTCTACTGTAGTAATAATCCACCCTACACAACCATATACTCCCCACAATCCTGGTTATACGGTAGTAATAATCCACCTTACACAACCACATACACCCCCAATCCCTGTTACACTGTAGTAATAATCCACCCTGCACAACCACATACTCCCCCAATCCCTGTTATACTGTAGTAATAATCAACCCTACACAACCACATACACCCCCAATTCCTGTTACACTGTAGTAATAATCCACCCTACACAACCACATACTCCCCCAATCCCTGTTATACTTTAGTAATAATCCACCCTACACATTCACATACTCCCCCAATCCTTGTTATACTTTAGTAATAATCCACCCTACACAACCACATACTCCCCCAATCCCTGTTACACTGTAGTAATAATCCACCCTACACAACCACATACTCCCCAAACCCTGTATTACTACAGTAATAATCCACCCTACACAACCACATACTCTCCCAATCCCTGTTATTCCGTAGTAATAATCCACCCTAGACAACCACATACTCCCCCCAATCCCTGTTATACTGTAGTAATAATCCATCCTACACAACCACATACTCCCCCAATCCCTGTTATACTGTAGTAATAATCCACCCTACACATTCACATACTCCCCCAATCCTTGTTATACTTTAGTAATAATCCACCCTACACAACCACATACTCCCCCAATCCCTGTTACACTATAGTAATAATCCACCCTACACAACCACATACTCCCCAATCCCTGTATTACTATAGTAATAATCCACCCTACACAACCACATGCTCACCCCAATCCCTGTTATACTGCAGTAATAATCCACCATACACAACCACATACTCCCCCCCCAATCCCTGTTATACTATAGTAATAATCCACCCTACACAACCATATGCTCCCCCCAATCCCTGTTATACTGCAGTAATAATCCACCATACACAACCACATACTCCCCCAATCCCTGTTATACTGTAGTAATAATCCACCCTACACAACCACATACTCCCCACAATCCTTGTTATACTGTAGTAATAATCCACCCTACACAACCACATACACCCCCAATCCCTGTTCTACTGTAGTAATAATCCACCCTACACAACCATATACTCCCCACAATCCTGGTTATACGGTAGTAATAATCCACTTTACACAACCACATACACCCCCAATCCCTGTTACACTGTAGTAATAATCCACCCTGCACAACCACATACTCCCCCAATCCCTGTTATACTGTAGTAATAATCAACCCTACACAACCACATACACCCCCAATCCCTGTTACACTGTAGTAATAATCCACCCTACACAACCACATACTCCCCCAATCCCTGTTATACTTTAGTAATAATCCACCCTACACATTCACATACTCCCCCAATCCTTGTTATACTTTAGTAATAATCCACCCTACACAACCACATACTCCCCCAATCCCTGTTATTCCGTAGTAATAATCCACCCTAGACAACCACATACTCCCCCAATCCTTGTTATACTTTAGTAATAATCCACCCTACACAACCACATACTCCCCCAATCCCTGTTACACTATAGTAATAATCCACCCTACACAACCACATACTCCCCCAATCCCTGTTACACTATAGTAATAATCCACCCTACACAACCACATACTCCCCAATCCCTGTATTACTATAGTAATAATCCACCCTACACAACCACATGCTCACCCCAATCCCTGTTATACTGCAGTAATAATCCACCCTACACAACCACATACTCCCCCCCAATCCCTGTTATACTATAGTAATAATCCACCCTACACAACCATATGCTCCCCCCAATCCCTGTTATACTGTAGTAATAATCCACCCTACACAACCACATACTCCCCCAATCCCTGTTATACTGTAGTATTAATCCACCCTACACAACCACATACTCCCGCAATCCCTGTTACACTGTAGTAATAATCCACCCTACACAACCACATACTCCCGCAATCCCTGTTACACTGTAGTAATAATCCACCCTACAGAACCACATACTCCCCCCCCAATCCCTGTTATACTGTAGTAATAATCCACCCTACACAACCACATACTCCCCCAATCCCTGTTATACTGTACTAACAACCCATCCTACACAACCACATACACCCCCAATCCCTGTTATACTGTAGTAATAATCCACCCTACACAGCCACATACTCCCCCAATCCCTGTTATACTGTAATAATAATCCAACCTACACAACCACATACTCCCCCAATCCCTGTTATACTGTAGTAATAATCCACCATACACAACCACATACTCCCCCAATCCTTGTTATACTTTAGTAATAATCCACCCTACACAACCACATACTCCCCAATCCCTGTATTACTATAGTAATAATCCACCCTACACAACCACATACACCCACAATCCCTGTTACACTGTAGTAATAATCCACCCTACACAACCATATACTCCCCACAATCCTGGTTATTCCGTAGTAATAATCCACCCTACACAACCACATACTCCCCCAATCCCTGTTACACTATAGTAATAATCCACCCTACACAACCACATACTCCCCCAATCCCGGTTATTCTGTAGTAATAATCCACCCTACACAACCACATACTCCCCCCAATCCCTGTCATACTGTAGTAATAATGCACCCTACACAACCACATACTCCCCCAATCCTTGTTATACTATAGTAATAATCCACCCTACATAACCACATACTCCCCCAATCCCTGTTATACTGTAGTAATAATCCACCCTACACAACCACATACTCCCCCAATCCCTGTTACACTGTAGTAATAATCCACCCTGCACAACCACATACTCCCCCAATCCCTGTTATACTGTAGTAATAATCCACCCTACACAACCACATACACCCACAATCCCTGTTATACTGCAGTAATAATCCACCCTACACAACCACATATTCCCCCAATCCCTGTTATACTGTAGTAATAATCCACCCTACACAACCACATACTCCCCCAATCCCTGTTATACTGTAGTAACAACCCACCCTACACAACCACATACTCCCCCCCCCAATCCCTGTCATACTGTAGTAATAATCCATCCTACACAACCACATACTCCCCCCAATCCCTGTTATACTGTAGTAATAATCCACCCTACACAACCACATACTCCCCCAATCCCTGTTACACTGTAGTAGTAATAATCCATCCTACACAACCACATACACCCCCAATCACTGTTATACTGTAGTAATAATCCACCCTACACAATCACATACACCCCAATCCCTGTTATACTGTAGTAATAATCCACCCTACACAACCACATACACCCACAATCCCTGTTATACTGTAGTAATAATCCACCCTACACAACCACATACACCCACAATCCCTGTTATACTGTAGTAATAATCCACCCTACACAACCACATACTCCCCCAATCCCTGTTATACTGTAGTAATAATCCACCCTACACAACCACATACACCCACAATCCCGGTTATACTGTAGTAATAATCCACCCTACACAACCACATACACCCCAAATCCCTGTAATACTGTAGTAATAATCCACCCTACACAACCACATACACCCACAATCACTGTTATACTGTAGTAATAATCCACCCTACACAACCACATACTCCCCCCAATCCTTGTTATACTGTAGTAATAATCCACCCTACACAACCACATACACCCCCAATCCCTGTTCTACTGTAGTAATAATCCACCCTACACAACCATATACTCCCCACAATCCTGGTTATACGGTAGTAATAATCCACCTTACACAACCACATACACCCCCAATCCCTGTTACACTGTAGTAATAATCCACCCTGCACAACCACATACTCCCCCAATCCCTGTTATACTGTAGTAATAATCAACCCTACACAACCACATACACCCCCAATTCCTGTTACACTGTAGTAATAATCCACCCTACACAACCACATACTCCCCCAATCCCTGTTATACTTTAGTAATAATCCACCCTACACATTCACATACTCCCCCAATCCTTGTTATACTTTAGTAATAATCCACCCTACACAACCACATACTCCCCCAATCCCTGTTACACTGTAGTAATAATCCACCCTACACAACCACATACTCCCCAAACCCTGTATTACTACAGTAATAATCCACCCTACACAACCACATATTCTCCCAATCCCTGTTATTCCGTAGTAATAATCCACCCTAGACAACCACATACTCCCCCCAATCCCTGTTATACTGTAGTAATAATCCACCCTACACATTCACATACTCCCCCAATCCTTGTTATACTTTAGTAATAATCCACCCTACACAACCACATACTCCCCCAATCCCTGTTACACTATAGTAATAATCCACCCTACACAACCACATACTCCCCAATCCCTGTATTACTATAGTAATAATCCACCCTACACAACCACATGCTCACCCCAATCCCTGTTATACTGCAGTAATAATCCACCATACACAACCACATACTCCCCCCCCAATCCCTGTTATACTATAGTAATAATCCACCCTACACAACCATATGCTCCCCCCAATCCCTGTTATACTGCAGTAATAATCCACCATACACAACCACATACTCCCCCAATCCCTGTTATACTGTAGTAATAATCCACCCTACACAACCACATACTCCCCACAATCCTTGTTATACTGTAGTAATAATCCACCCTACACAACCACATACACCCCCAATCCCTGTTCTACTGTAGTAATAATCCACCCTACACAACCATATACTCCCCACAATCCTGGTTATACGGTAGTAATAATCCACTTTACACAACCACATACACCCCCAATCCCTGTTACACTGTAGTAATAATCCACCCTGCACAACCACATACTCCCCCAATCCCTGTTATACTGTAGTAATAATCAACCCTACACAACCACATACACCCCCAATCCCTGTTACACTGTAGTAATAATCCACCCTACACAACCACATACTCCCCCAATCCCTGTTATACTTTAGTAATAATCCACCCTACACATTCACATACTCCCCCAATCCTTGTTATACTTTAGTAATAATCCACCCTACACAACCACATACTCCCCCAATCCCTGTTATTCCGTAGTAATAATCCACCCTAGACAACCACATACTCCCCCAATCCTTGTTATACTTTAGTAATAATCCACCCTACACAACCACATACTCCCCCAATCCCTGTTACACTATAGTAATAATCCACCCTACACAACCACATACTCCCCAATCCCTGTATTACTATAGTAATAATCCACCCTACACAACCACATGCTCACCCCAATCCCTGTTATACTGCAGTAATAATCCACCATACACAACCACATACTCCCCCCCAATCCCTGTTATACTATAGTAATAATCCACCCTACACAACCATATGCTCCCCCCAATCCCTGTTATACTGCAGTAATAATCCACCATACACAACCACATACTCCCCCAATCCCTGTTATACTGTAGTAATAATCCACCCTACACAACCACATACTCCCCACAATCCTTGTTATACTGTAGTAATAATCCACCCTACACAACCACATACTCCCCAAATCCCTGTTATACTATAGTAATAATCCACCCTACACAACCAAATACTCCCCCAATCCCTGTTATACTGTAGTAATAATCCACCCTACACGACCACATACTCCCTCAATCCCTGTTATACTGTAGTAATAATCCACCCTACACAACCACATACACCCCCAATCCCTGTTATACTATATTAATAATCCACCCTACACAACCAAATACTCCCCCAATCCCTGTTATACTGTAGTAATAATCCACCCTACACAACCACATACTCCCGCAATCCCTGTTACACTGTAGTAATAATCCACCCTACACAACCACATACTCCGCACAATCCTTGTTATACTGTAGTAATTATCCACCACACAACCACATACTCCCCCCAATCCCTGTTATACTGTAGTAATAATCCACCCTACACAACCACATACTCCCCCAATCCCTGTTATACTGTAGTATTAATCCACCCTACACAACCACATACTCCCGCAATCCCTGTTACACTGTAGTAATAATCCACCCTACACAACCACATACTCCCGCAATCCCTGTTACACTGTAGTAATAATCCACCCTACAGAACCACATACTCCCCCCCCCAATCCCTGTTATACTGTAGTAATAATCCACCCTACACAACCACATACTCCCCCAATCCCTGTTATACTGTACTAACAACCCATCCTACACAACCACATACACCCCCAATCCCTGTTATACTGTAGTAATAATCCACCCTACACAGCCACATACTCCCCCAATCCCTGTTATACTGTAATAATAATCCACCATACACAACCACATACACCCCCAATCCCTGTTATACTGTAGTAATAATCCACCCTACACAACCACATACTCCCCCAATCCCTGTTATACTGTACTAACAACCCATCCTACACAACCACATACACCCCCAATCCCTGTTATACTGTAGTAATAATCCACCCTACACAACCACATACTCCCCCAATCCCTGTTATACTGTAATAATAATCCACCCTACACAACCACATACTCCCCCAATCCCTGTTATACTGTAGTAATAATCCACCATACACAACCACATACTCCCCCAATCCTTGTTATACTTTAGTAATAATCCACCCTACACAACCACATACTCCCCAATCCCTGTATTACTATAGTAATAATCCACCCTACACAACCACATACACCCACAATCCCTGTTACACTGTAGTAATAATCCACCCTACACAACCATATACTCCCCACAATCCTGGTTATTCCGTAGTAATAATCCACCCTACACAACCACATACTCCCCCAATCCCTGTTACACTATAGTAACAATCCACCCTACACAACCACATACTCCCCCAATCCCGGTTATTCTGTAGTAATAATCCACCCTACACAACCACATACTCCCCCCAATCCCTGTCATACTGTAGTAATAATGCACCCTACACAACCACATACTCCCCCAATCCTTGTTATACTATAGTAATAATCCACCCTACACAACCACATACTCCCCCAATCCCTGTTATACTGTAGTAATAATCCACCCTACACAACCACATACTCCCCCAATCCCTGTTACACTATAGTAATAATCCACCCTACACAACCATACTCCCCCAATCCCTGTTATTCCGTTGTAATAATCCACCCTACACAACCACATACTCCCCCCAATCCCTGTTATACTGTAGTAATAATCCATCCTACACAACCACATACTCCCCTCGATCCGTTATACTGTAGTAATAATCCACCCTACACAACCACATACTCCCCCAATCCCTGTTATACTGTAGTAATAATCCACCCTACACAACCACATACTCCCCCAATCCCTGTTATACTGTAGTAATAATCCACCCTACACAACCACATGCTCCCCCCAATCCCTGTTATACTGTAGTAATAATCCACCCTACACAACCTCATACTCCCCCAATCCGTTATACTGTAGTAATAATCCACCCTACACAACCACATACTCCCCCAATCCCTGTTATACTGCAGTAATAATCCACCCTACACAACCACATACTCCTCCAATCCCTGTTATACTGTAGTAATAATCCACCCTACACAACCACATACTCCCCCCAATCCCTGTTATACTGTAGTAATAATCCACCCTACACAACCACATACTCCTCCAATCCCTGTTATACTGTAGTAATAATCCACCCTACACAACCAGATACACCCACAATCCCTGTTATACTGTAGTAATAATCCACCCTACACGACCACATACTCCTCCAATCCCTGTTACACTGTAGTAATAATCCACCCTACACAACCACATACTCCGCACAATCCTTGTTATACTGTAGTAATTATCCACCACACAACCACATACTCCCCCCAATCCCTGTTATACTGTAGTAATAATCCACCCTACACAACCACATACTCCTCCCAATCCGTTATACTATAGTAATAATCCACCCTACACAACTAAATACTCCCCCAATCCCTGTTATACTGTAGTAATAATCCACCCTACACAACCACATACTCCCCCAATCCCTGTTATACTGTAGTATTAATCCACCCTACACAACCACATACTCCCGCAATCCCTGTTACACTGTAGTAATAATCCACCCTACACAACCACATACTCCCGCAATCCCTGTTACACTGTAGTAATAATCCACCCTACAGAACCACATACTCCCCCCCCAATCCCTGTTATACTGTAGTAATAATCCACCCTACACAACCACATACTCCCCCAATCCCTGTTATACTGTACTAACAACCCATCCTACACAACCACATACACCCCCAATCCCTGTTATACTGTAGTAATAATCCACCCTACACAGCCACATACTCCCCCAATCCCTGTTATACTGTAATAATAATCCACCCTACACAACCACATACTCCCCCAATCCCTGTTATACTGTAGTAATAATCCACCATACACAACCACATACTCCCCCAATCCTTGTTATACTTTAGTAATAATCCACCCTACACAACCACATACTCCCCAATCCCTGTATTACTATAGTAATAATCCACCCTACACAACCACATACACCCACAATCCCTGTTACACTGTAGTAATAATCCACCCTACACAACCATATACTCCCCACAATCCTGGTTATTCCGTAGTAATAATCCACCCTACACAACCACATACTCCCCCAATCCCTGTTACACTATAGTAACAATCCACCCTACACAACCACATACTCCCCCAATCCCGGTTATTCTGTAGTAATAATCCACCCTACACAACCACATACTCCCCCCAATCCCTGTCATACTGTAGTAATAATGCACCCTACACAACCACATACTCCCCCAATCCTTGTTATACTATAGTAATAATCCACCCTACACAACCACATACTCCCCCAATCCCTGTTATACTGTAGTAATAATCCACCCTACACAACCACATACTCCCCCAATCCCTGTTACACTATAGTAATAATCCACCCTACACAACCATACTCCCCCAATCCCTGTTATTCCGTTGTAATAATCCACCCTACACAACCACATACTCCCCCCAATCCCTGTTATACTGTAGTAATAATCCATCCTACACAACCACATACTCCCCTCGATCCGTTATACTGTAGTAATAATCCACCCTACACAACCACATACTCCCCCAATCCCTGTTATACTGTAGTAATAATCCACCCTACACAACCACATACTCCCCCAATCCCTGTTATACTGTAGTAATAATCCACCCTACACAACCACATGCTCCCCCCAATCCCTGTTATACTGTAGTAATAATCCACCCTACACAACCTCATACTCCCCCAATCCGTTATACTGTAGTAATAATCCACCCTACACAACCACATACTCCCCCAATCCCTGTTATACTGCAGTAATAATCCACCCTACACAACCACATACTCCTCCAATCCCTGTTATACTGTAGTAATAATCCACCCTACACAACCACATACTCCCCCCAATCCCTGTTATACTGTAGTAATAATCCACCCTACACAACCACATACTCCTCCAATCCCTGTTATACTGTAGTAATAATCCACCCTACACAACCAGATACACCCACAATCCCTGTTATACTGTAGTAATAATCCACCCTACACGACCACATACTCCTCCAATCCCTGTTACACTGTAGTAATAATCAATCCTACACAACCACCTACACCCCCAATCCCTGTTATACTGTAGTAATAATCAATCCTACACAACCACCTACACCCCCAATCCCTGTTATACTGTAGTAATAATAAACCCTACACAACCACATACTCCCCCCCCCAATCCCTGTTATACTGTAGTAATAATCCACCCTACATAACCACATACTCCCCCAATCCGTTATACTGTAGTAATAATCCATCCTACAGAACCACATACTCCCCCCCCCAATCCCTGTTATACTGTAGTAATAATCCACCCTACACAACCACATACTCCCCCCAATCCCTGTTACAATGTAGTAATAATCCACCCTACACAACCACATACTCCCCAATCCCTGTTATACTGTAGTAATAATCCACCCTACACAACCACATACTCCCCCCAATCCCTGTTATACTGTAGTAATAATCCACCCTACACGACCACATACTCCTCCAATCCTTGTTATACTATAGTAATAATCCACCCTACACAACCAGATACACCCACAATCCCTGTTATACTGTAGTAATAATCCACCCTACACAACCACATACACCCCCAATCCGTTATACTGTAGTAATAATCCACCCTACACAACCACATACTCCCCCCCCCAATCCTTGTTATACTGTAGTAATAATCCACCCTACACAACCACCTACTCCCCCAATCCCTATATTACTGTAGTAATAATCCATCCTACACAACCACATACTCCCCCCAATCCCTGTGATACTGTAGTAATAATCCACCCTACACAACCACATACTCCCCCAATCCCTGTTATACTGTAGTAATAATCCACCCTACACAACCACATACACCCACAATCCCTGTTATACTGTAGTAATAATCTATCCTACACAACCACATACTCCCCCAATCCCTGTTATACTGTAGTAATAATCCACCCTACACAACCACATACTCCCCCAATCCTTGTTACACTGTAGTAATAATCCACCCTACACAACCACATACTCCCCCAATCCCTGTTATACTGTAGTAATAATCCACCCTACACAACCACATACTCCCCCCAATCCGTTATACTGTAGTAATAAGCCACCATACACAACCACATACTCCTCCAGTCCGTTATACTGTAGTAATAATCCACCCTACACAACCAGATACACCCACAATCCCTGTTATACTGCAGTAATAATCCACCCTACACAACCACATACTCCCCCAAACCCTGTTATACTATAGTAATAATCCATCCTACACAACCATACACCCCCAATCCGTTATACTGTAGTAATAATCCACCCTACACAACCACATACTCCCCCCCCCAATCCCTGTTATACTGTAGTAATAATCCACCCTACACAACCACATACTCCCCCAATCCTTGTTATACTATAGTAATAATCCACCCTACACAACCAGATACACCCACAATCAATGTTCTACTGTAGTAATAATCCACCCTACACAACCATATACACCCCCAATCCGTTATACTGTAGTAATAATCCACCCTACACAACCACATACTCCCCCCCCCAATCCCTGTTATACTGTAGTAATAATCCACCCTACACAACCACATACTCCCCCAATCCTTGTTATACTGTAGTAATAATCCACCCTACACAACCACATACACCCCCAATCCGTTATACTGTAGTAATAATCCACCCTACACAACCACATACTCCCCCAATCCCTGTTATACTGTAGTAATACTCCACCCTAGACAACCACATACCCCCCAATCCTTGTTATACTGTAGTAATAATCCACCCTACACAACCACATACTCCCCCAATCCTTGTTATACTGTAGTAATAATCCACCCTACACAACCACATACTCCCCCAATCCGTTATACTGTAGTAATAATCCACCCTACACAACCACATACTCCCCCAATCCCTGTTATACTGTAGTAATAATCCACCCTACACAACCACATACACCCCCAATCCCTGTTATACTGTAGTAATAATCCACCCTACACAACCACATACTCCCCCAATCCCTGTTATACTGTAGTAATAATCCACCCTACACAACCACATACACCCACAATCCCTGTTATACTGTAGTAATAATCCACCCTACACAACCACATACTCCCCCAATCCCTGTTATACTGTAGTAATAATCCACCCTACACAACCACATACTCCCCCAATCCCTGTTATACGGTAGTAATAATCCACCCTACACAACCACATACTCCCCCAATCCCTGTTATACTGTAGTAATAATCCACCATACACAACCACATACTCCTCCAGTCCGTTATACTGTAGTAATAATCCACCCTACACAACCACATACACCCCCAATCCCTGTTATACTGTAGTAATAATCCATCCTACACAACCACATACTCACCCAATCCCTGTTATACTGTAGTAATAATCCACCCTACACAACCACATACACCCCCAATCCCTGTTATACTGTAGTAATAATCCACCCTACACAACCACATACTCCCCCAATCCCTGTTATACTGTAGTAATAATCCACCCTACACAACCACATACACCCACAATCCCTGTTATACTGTAGTAATAATCCACCCTACACAACCACATACTCCCCCAATCCCTGTTATACTGTAGTAATAATCCACCCTACACAACCACATACTCCCCCAATCCCTGTTATACTGTAGTAATAATCCACCCTACACAACCACATACTCCCCCAATCCTTGTTATACTATAGTAATAATCCACCCTACACAACCAGATACACCCACAATCAATGTTCTACTGTAGTAATAATCCACCCTACACAACCATATACACCCCCAATCCGTTATACTGTAGTAATAATCCACCCTACACAACCACATACTCCCCCCCCCAATCCCTGTTATACTGTAGTAATAATCCACCCTACACAACCACATACTCCCCCAATCCTTGTTATACTGTAGTAATAATCCACCCTACACAACCACATACACCCCCAATCCGTTATACTGTAGTAATAATCCACCCTACACAACCACATACTCCCCCAATCCCTGTTATACTGTAGTAATACTCCACCCTACACAACCACATACCCCCCAATCCTTGTTATACTGTAGTAATAATCCACCCTACACAACCACATACTCCCCCAATCCTTGTTATACTGTAGTAATAATCCACCCTACACAACCACATACTCCCCCAATCCGTTATACTGTAGTAATAATCCACCCTACACAACCACATACTCCCCCAATCCCTGTTATACTGTAGTAATAATCCACCCTACACAACCACATACACCCCCAATCCCTGTTATACTGTAGTAATAATCCACCCTACACAACCACATACTCCCCCAATCCCTGTTATACTGTAGTAATAATCCACCCTACACAACCACATACACCCACAATCCCTGTTATACTGTAGTAATAATCCACCCTACACAACCACATACTCCCCCAATCCCTGTTATACTGTAGTAATAATCCACCCTACACAACCACATACTCCCCCAATCCCTGTTATACGGTAGTAATAATCCACCCTACACAACCACATACTCCCCCAATCCCTGTTATACTGTAGTAATAATCCACCATACACAACCACATACTCCTCCAGTCCGTTATACTGTAGTAATAATCCACCCTACACAACCACATACACCCCCAATCCCTGTTATACTGTAGTAATAATCCACCCTACACAACCACATACACCCACAATCCCTGTTATACTGTAGTAATAATCCACCCTACACAACCACATACTCCCCCAATCCCTGTTATACTGTAGTAATAATCCACCCTACACAACCACATACTCCCCCAATCCCTGTTATACTGTAGTAATAATCCACCCTACACAACCACATACTCCCCCAATCCGTGTTATACTGTAGTAATAATCCACCATACACAACCACATACTCCTCCAGTCCGTTATACTGTAGTAATAATCCACCCTACACAACCACATACACCCCCAATCCCTGTTATACTGTAGTAATAATCCACCCTACACAACCACATACTCCCCCAATCCCTGTTATACTGTAGTAATAATCCACCCTACACAACCACATACACCCCCAATCCCTGTTATACTGTAGTAATAATCAATCCTACACAACCACCTACACCCCCAATCCCTGTTATACTGTAGTAATAATCCACCCTACACAACCACATACTCCCCCAATCCCTGTTATACTGTAGTAATAATCCACCCTACACAACCACATACACCCACAATCCGTTATACTGTAGTAATAATCCACCCTACACAACCACATACTCCCCCAATCCCTGTTATACTGTAGTAATAATCCACCCTACACAACCACATACTCCCCCAATCCCTGTTATACTGTAGTAATAATCCACCCTACACAACCACATACTCCCCCAATCCCTGTTATACTGTAGTAATAATCCACCATACACAACCACATACTCCTCCAGTCCGTTATACTGTAGTAATAATCCACCCTACACAACCACATACACCCCCAATCACTGTTATACTGTAGTAATAATCCACCCTACACAATCACATACACCCCAATCCCTGTTATACTGTAGTAATAATCCACCCTACACAACCACATACACCCACAATCCCTGTTATACTGTAGTAATAATCCACCCTACACAACCACATACTCCCCCAATCCCTGTTATACTGTAGTAATAATCCACCCTACACAACCACATACACCCCCAATCCCTGTTATACTGTAGTAATAATCAATCCTACACAACCACCTACACCCCCAATCCCTGTTATACTGTAGTAATAATCCACCCTACACAACCACATAGTCTCCCCAATCTCACAACCAAGTCACATCCTATAACATCCCCCCACTTAGCCGCTTACCACATGTGATGCTAGCCCCAACACATAATTTGTTTTAGTAAAGATCCCAACCTACACAAGGAACGACCTACTCATAAAGTTATCCCCATCCTTTTGTTCAACCTCTCCATAGACCCCTTTCTCAGACACTTACTCACGTTGACGCCGTTTGAGGGGATACATGTTGGCCCCACGGAGTTGAAGCTCTCAGCTTTTGCAGACGATATATTGTTATATATCACCAACCCACGAACCTCTCTTGATGCATTATTATCTGATGTCATCAAATTTGGCTCAATATCAGGTTTTAAAATTAATACAACTAAGTCTGAGGCACTGCTCCTAAAAGGCCCTGCAAACCCCTCTTGGGCCCCTAGATATGACTTCCACTGGAACACCACCTCTCTTACCTACTTGGGCATCCAAATCACGAGATCCCCTAGTGGTCTATACAAGCAGAATATAGGAGCCTTCATTTCATATCTGGGGTCCCAACTTACCACATGGCGAGGCTTCACACTCTCCTTCCTGGGTAGGGCAAATCTCCTAAAAATGGTCATATTTCCCAAGCTATTATACATTTTCCAATCTCTCCCAGTCTTTTTAAAACCACGGGACATTGGGGTAATTAATGGGCTATTTCGCCGTTTCATATGGAACAACAAAAGACCACGAATTGGACTAAATATTTTGCAACAACACAAAACAAATGGGGGTATAAACTTCCCGGACATACAACGGTATAACATGGCCTCCCAGCTACGCATTGTGGGGGACTGGTTACAACAAACCTCGGTATACACACACACACCATATTGGAAGGTCAATTTTCCCCTCATATATCGTTGACTAACCTCCTACATACCCCATACTCGGAACTCCCTGAGGGCATCACCGAAAATCCCTTATTGTTCACAACATGGAAATCTTGGACCAAGACTAGACCGTCACTGTCACTCAATCCGAGATACTCCCTGTCCCTGCAATTCCTGAAAAATCCTACTTTTCAACATGGTCAACCGCCCCCAATATTCATACTTTGGCACGTGGGAGGCCTGAGTAGTGTTGGGAAACTAGTGGATAAATCCAGGAGACCGATATATATCTTTAATGATCTAAGATTGCAATATGATGTAGAGGGTCCGCACCCGTCCTACCTACAAGCTGACAGCTACATCACGAAGATACTACATCACATGACGGATAGCGACTGGGATGATCCCCTCCTGGCACTGACACCAGTCAGACAACACTCCCCCAAACTAATAACCACATATTACCAACTACTCCCCCATAAATGGGATTACTCTAAATCCAAGGCGGGAATAATCCGCTGGACCACTTCACTAGCTGACATGACGGTAGACGATATCCTGGCTGCTCTGCAAACAGCAAATAAATACCTCCCATCAGCAATGTATTGGGAAATGGCATATAAAATAACCCACAGAGCTTACATCTCCCCACATAGAGGCTTTCTGATGGGCAACGCCACTGATCACTCCTGCCCCAAATGCTCCTCGCCCAACGCAGATTTACTTCACTGTCTGTGGTTGTGTCCCCAAATAAGAGTATTCTGGACGCAAATTCATTCTTGTCACGAACAACCCGCTACACTCTCGTCACCAACGACCCGCTACACTCTCGTCACCAACGACCCGCTACACTCTCGTCACCAACGACCCGCTACACTCTCGTCACCAACGACCCGCTACACTCTCGTCACCAACGACCCGCTACACTCTCGTCACCAACGACCCGCTACACTCTCGTCACCAACGACCCGCTACACTCTCGTCACCAACGACCCGCTACACTCTCGTCACCAACGACCCGCTACACTCTCGTCACCAACGACCCGCTACACTCTCGTCACCAACGACCCGCTACACTCTCGTCACCAACGACCCGCTACACTCTCGTCACCAACGACCCGCTACACTCTCGTCACCAACGACCCGCTACACTCTCGTCACCAACGACCCGCTACACTCTCGTCACCAACGACCCGCTACACTCTCGTCACCAACGACCCGCTACACTCTCGTCACCAACGACCCGCTACACTCTCGTCACCAACGACCCGCTACACTCTCGTCACCAACGACCCGCTACACTCTCGTCACCAACGACCCGCTACACTCTCGTCACCAACGACCCGCTACACTCTCGTCACCAACGACCCGCTACACTCTCGTCACCAACGACCCGCTACACTCTCGTCACCAACGACCCGCTACACTCTCGTCACCAACGACCCGCTACACTCTCGTCACCAACGACCCGCTACACTCTCGTCACCAACGACCCGCTACACTCTCGTCACCAACGACCCGCTACACTCTCGTCACCAACGACCCGCTACACTCTCGTCACCAACGACCCGCTACACTCTCGTCACCAACGACCCGCTACACTCTCGTCACCAACGACCCGCTACACTCTCGTCACCAACGACCCGCTACACTCTCGTCACCAACGACCCGCTACACTCTCGTCACCAACGACCCGCTACACTCTCGTCACCAACGACCCGCTACACTCTCGTCACCAACGACCCGCTACACTCTCGTCACCAACGACCCGCTACACTCTCGTCACCAACGACCCGCTACACTCTCGTCACCAACGACCCGCTACACTCTCGTCACCAACGACCCGCTACACTCTCGTCACCAACGACCCGCTACACTCTCGTCACCAACGACCCGCTACACTCTCGTCACCAACGACCCGCTACACTCTCGTCACCAACGACCCGCTACACTCTCGTCACCAACGACCCGCTACACTCTCGTCACCAACGACCCGCTACACTCTCGTCACCAACGACCCGCTACACTCTCGTCACCAACGACCCGCTACACTCTCGTCACCAACGACCCGCTACACTCTCGTCACCAACGACCCGCTGCACTCTCGTCACCAACGACCCGCTACACTCTCGTCACCAACGACCCGCTACACTCTCGTCACCAACGACCCGCTACACTCTCGTCACCAACGACCCGCTACACTCTCGTCACCAACGACCCGCTACACTCTCGTCACCAACGACCCGCTACACTCTCGTCACCAACGACCCGCTACACTCTCGTCACCAACGACCCGCTACACTCTCGTCACCAACGACCCGCTACACTCTCGTCACCAACGACCCGCTACACTCTCGTCACCAACGACCCGCTACACTCTCGTCACCAACGACCCGCTACACTCTCGTCACCAACGACCCGCTACACTCTCGTCACCAACGACCCGCTACACTCTCGTCACCAACGACCCGCTACACTCTCGTCACCAACGACCCGCTACACTCTCGTCACCAACGACCCGCTACACTCTCGTCACCAACGACCCGCTACACTCTCGTCACCAACGACCCGCTACACTCTCGTCACCAACGACCCGCTACACTCTCGTCACCAACGACCCGCTACACTCTCGTCACCAACGACCCGCTACACTCTCGTCACCAACGACCCGCTACACTCTCGTCACCAACGACCCGCTACACTCTCGTCACCAACGACCCGCTACACTCTCGTCACCAACGACCCGCTACACTCTCGTCACCAACGACCCGCTACACTCTCGTCACCAACGACCCGCTACACTCTCGTCACCAACGACCCGCTACACTCTCGTCACCAACGACCCGCTACACTCTCGTCACCAATGACCCGCTACACTCTCGTCACCAACGACCCGCTACACTCTCGTCACCAATGACCCGCTACACTCTCGTCACCAATGACCCGCTACACTCTCGTCACCAATGACCCGCTACACTCTCGTCACCCATGACCCGCTACACTCTCGTCACCCATGACCCGCTACACTCTCGTCACCCATGACCCGCTACACTCTCGTCACCCATGACCCGCTACACTCTCGTCACCCATGACCCGCTACACTCTCGTCACCCATGACCCGCTACACTCCTGTCCAGATGCCGATGTGTGGAGCTTATTTGGTATTGTCCCACCTGAACATAACATAATTCTGCAACATGAGAAAAAGCTCTTACTATTTATCTCAGCAGCAGCAGCACGTGAAACTATACTCCACTGCTGGATCTCACCCTCCCCGCCCACTATTAGACCCCACTGCTGGATCTCACCCTCCCCGCCCACTATTAGACTCCACTGCTGGATCTCACCCTCCCCGCCCACTATTAGACTCCACTGCTGGATCTCACCCTCCCCGCCCACTATTAGACTCCACTGCTGGATCTCACCCTCCCCGCCCACTATTAGACCCCACTGCTGGATCTCACCCTCCCCGCCCACTATTAGACTCCACTGCTGGATCTCACCCTCCCCGCCCACTATTAGACCCCACTGCTGGATCTCACCCTCCCCGCCCACTATTAGACCCCACTGCTGGATCTCACCCTCCCCGCCCACTATTAGACTCCACTGCTGGATCTCACCCTCCCCGCCCACTATTAGACTCCACTGCTGGATCTCACCCTCCCCGCCCACTATTAGACTCTCTCGGGCTCCCCACCAATCAGGATATGACAGAATCAATAATATATTAGGGGTGCTGACACAAAGTGTTTGGACCAGGACCGGGCCCGGATGTCTCAGCATTTTCCCCCCCCCCTCCACCATGCTCAGATAACAGTCCAGGACAAGCTATGTTTTACCAGACTAGAATTACAAGTGACTGTCACAAGCAGATTATACCACATAATAATTCTGAACGTGTTATTGTAGAAATGGACATTTTGGTATATTTTTGTGTATCCCCCCCCACCCCCCCCCCCCTTTTCCTTCAGTATCCCGTCCAGAAAAAGTTGAAAATTCAATAAAAACAAGTTTTAAAAAAAAAAGTTATCCCCATCCTTCCCGTGACCTGTAATAATGCGTGCGCTCATGACACCTCCCTATACAGACGTATGCCCTTCTTGTTTTTCCCCCATAACAAGGATCGGGCTATGGTTGCCTTTATACCAAATCAGAAGCCCCCCAAACCAAAGCAGTTTCTGTGCTCCAAGTGACGTTCTAATTACCAGGGGTTGCCCTTCTTATACGACTTTAAAATCGTCTTTCTGCCCTTGTGACAACCCTAATCTCAATTTCTCTGCGGTTTTAGGTGTCCTATAGACCCCCAGAATGCACCCTCCACTGAACATCTGGAACGCTCCCCCACATCACAAATAACCCCCTATAAGGCAGAGTGTGCGAGCGCTATACTCGAGGTAACCATCAGCCGAATATCAGGGAATTTCAACGGTTTCCCCCATTTATCGGCCACGTTCTCTCGTACCAATCAGGCATGTTGGATTGGAGGATGGTCGGCCAAAATCTGCAGCTGAGCTCTTATTGGCCGATTAATGGGGCAAATCAGTTGTCCATCTGCAGGCCACTTAATGTCTCACGTCTACGGCCAACTTAACCCCTTCATGACTAGGCCAATTTTTGTTTTTTCGTCCATGGTTTCCAAAAGCCGTGATTCGATATTTCCGTCGATATTGCCTTATTTGGGCTTTTTTTGCCGGATGAGCTGTCGTTTTTTTACTAGACCATTTATTGTAGGATATATTTTACTGGGAAACGGGGAAAAAATTACTTCTGGGATGAAATGGACAAAAAAACAGCAATTCTGCCATTTTTTATTGTGTTTCGTTTTTGCGGCTTTCATCATGTGGTAAATACGAGATTCTACGGTCAATACATCTACGGCGATCGCAAATCTAGAGTTTATTTTAGGTTTTACAACATTTACAAGGAAAAAATGAATAGTTGAAAATAAAATGGGTTTTGTGTCGCCGTCTCCTCCGTTATTCTCCAGCGATTGAGCGCGGTGAGGGCTGTGGTTTTTTCAGCTTTTTTATTGGTACGATTTTGAAGTACAGGCGACTTTTTATCTCATGTTTTGGGGGGAGATGAGGGGACCAAATAAAAGGGTTTCTGGCGTTTAAATCGATATATTTTTTTCCTGCGTTCACCGTGCGGGTTAAATAAAGTTATATTGGAATTGTTCAGACTTTTACGGACGCTGCGATACCAGTTATATTCGCTGTTTTAAAAAAAAAAAAAAAAGATGGAAAAAAGTTTTTTTATGAACTTTTAATATTTGATTATTTTTTTCTTGCACATTAACAGAAATCTTTACTGAACCGTTTTTTGGTTTATTTTTGGTTTCTTTTTTAGGAGTCCCCCTCGGGGACTTGAACCAGTGATTGTTGGCTCGTTTGCACTATATGCTGGAATACTAATTTAATGCAGGGCTTAAACCGATTATCCAGGTTATCACAATTCAGGGCCGATCTTTAGGATAGGCCATCATTATTACATCGGTGGGGGTTTGACTTTTGGCACCGCTGCCAATCAGCTGCTTGAAGGGGCCGTGGCACTCGCTTGAATTGGGGCAGTGGTGCAATACCGTGCACGGCTGCTAAAACTGTGACAATCCGTGTAAGTACGAACCAGAAGAACCGTGTAAACATTGGAGCGGCTGCTGTGCTACCACAACCGCCGCGGCCCCTACAAACACCCACCGATCTAACATTGATAGCCCATCCTGAGGAGAGGCCACCAATTCTAATAACTCGGATAACCCCCTTAATAGGAGCACAAAGATGGCAGACCTAGGGGTCTTCTTTAGGCCCCCCGGCTGCAATGACAACCATCAGCACCCCGCAATCACATCTGGGGGGAGGGGCGATCGGCTGTCAGAGGGGGCCGCCCCCTCTCTGTTACCCCTTAGAGACCACAACATCTGAGGGGTTAAACAGGCAGAATCATAGTGAGCTTAGCCTCCGCCCGTTGTAGGGAGGTGTCGGCTGTAGACTCCCCCCGCTCATTATGGGGTGCGCTCAGCCCACTCCATGCTTGTCACGTACATTACAATGCATTGAGGGGTTAAAAAGCAGAGCTAATAAATATGTAGGAAATCTTCATAGGTCTGAGAGCTGAAGATCATCCAGTGAGTGACCACTGTGCCCCCACGAGCAGCAGCGGCCGTAAAGTGCCACCATGGGACATTCCCGCTCCCTATCACCGTCGTGTTTTCCCAAGTGTCACGGATGGCTGCAGCAAATGACACAGAAACAGAGGGACGCGGCTGCCACCTCTCAGCTCCCGACTTGGGAGAGAACCTGTGGGGCCCCGGTACACGCAGGGGGATGGACCCCATGTAGACTCCAGGATCACAGCACCAGCCATGTGGATGAGGTTTGAACAAATCTCATTTTCCGCACAGACATAAAATCATGCGGAGGTTTTCAGAGCCGCAAACGCTCGTCCTGTTACGGATGAACCTTTAAAATGTAAAAGTGGTAAAACCTGCGGTTAACATGAAGCTAAACCTGCGGTTAACATGAAGCTAAACCTGCACGTGACACCGACGTCGCGGTGGAAAAATCCCCAACAAATCCGCCACGTGTGTGGGTAACTAAGGCTGAGTTCACACAGGAGGCAGATAAAAGCACGCAGCGTGTCCGCCCTGTGCACCGCAGGGAAATCCGGCCCAAAAACCAAACCAAACCGTGGTACAGTTTTTCGCCCTGTGATTGGCTGCAGCGGCGGTCACATGGGATGAAGCATCATCCCAGGAGGCCGGCCCTCTGATGTCATACAGGCCGGCCTCATGGGATGATGGTCACATGGGATGAAACGCCACTACAGCACGTGATTGGATGCTGCGGTCACATGGGATGAAACGCCACTACAGCCCGTGATTGGAGGCTGCGGTCACATGGGATGAAACGTCTTCGCAGGAGGAAGAAAAAACAGACTCCCAGAAATCACTGAAAACCTGCCGCAAAAAACGCAACAACTGCTATTTGCTGTGGAAAATCCGTAATATTTACGCAACGTGTGAACTGACCCTCATGGTCCAATGGTCTGACCCAAGAAATCTTTACTATATTGTGCCAACGCCGATGCCCACCAATGCCCGCAGGGAAGGTGTCAGAGCAGCAGGGCAGGTGGAGAAGGTGTCACTAGATTCAGGACACGGGTGGAATAAGCACACTCAGGTACTGGTAGATGTCCCACCATGAAGGACCCTCAACATTTCAGCATCCGACTCACGAGAATAACCCCACGGAGAGACTACCGGGGCGGCAGCGGTTACCGGAAGATTCTGCTTCTTGATCTCTCTACTTTCCTTTCGGTTGTGGTTTAGATGTTGATATTGACAGGAGCTCGTCACTCCATGAAGTAGGAGCGCTTATTCCGAATAGGTCGAGATTTACGTGTATTCCATCTCATGGTATCTGGACCTCTACATTACATATGAGGACACACAGCTGCAAGGAACGGGCCAATGTGAGCAGCGATCCTGACTATTATACAGAAGAAACGGAGGAAGCTAAATACATAGACTACATCCCGGACGAGCCCCCAATATGCCGCAATGAAGTGTATGAGCGCACCTTGAATCCTCCACACTCAACTTCATGTAAAGGTTCTATATGAACGGGTGTCGTGTTCACTGCTGTGCCAGGGCAGAGGGTACATCGCGGTGAACGGACACAATCTGTATACAGCGGGGTTACGCTTCTTCAGCCCGAGCCGTTTTGTCTTTCATGATTGTTTAACTTTCTCTCAAAAACCATTAATATTATCCTGCCGATCCCGAATGAGTTATCAACACACTGATGACCGGGCGGACATTTCTGGAACGTTCTTGCCTTCTTGTGTCTATCTCCAGCCTCATCTTGCTTTCCAACACGGACATGACACTCAACCCTGGACGATCACAGTCACACACACACAATCCACACAACTAGAATGAGCCGTGTTATGACAGGGCGGGTGACATGCAGGAAAGGTTATGTGCATGCTGACAGGTGACCACCAGCTGCCATGATGGAAGGGCGGCTCATCACTCAATACTGTACAGAGGATTCTAGAAATATCCGAGCATGTGATCGGGACAATGAGAACACTGCTGCCCCCTAACAGGAGGGTCACCCCCATATACTGCACGGGGAGCTCTAATAACCGGACCTATGACAACACTTCTCTCATTTTGAGGAAGATCCTGGCTTCACAGCTTTAAAATCCTTTATAATTAGAATGGCTCCTCCCACAACGTACAAATGTGTCGCCATTTTTGCTAAGGTTTAAATAGCAAATCAGCAAAGGATTATGAACCCTGTACAGGTTGTGGGAGGGCACAGAAGGGGTTTCCTTTCCATTAATAGGGGGCAGAGGGTTCCTCTCTTTATAATCGCTGAGCTCCTGGAGGTGATGATGGCGGATTTGTACTTACCCCACTCCACTCCACGCCGCCCATACTCACTTCTTCTGTGCCCTCTGTGCCACTCTCATACTTCACGCTACTCCGGGCACTATCTCGCCCTTTCTTCCTCTGCTCGTGGGCTTCACCGTCTTTTAGAAGTTGGGCAACTTTTGTCTGGTTGACGGGATCTAGTCCCTGGGGCAAAGAATGGGCAAAGGGTTGAGCTCTGTGGAGCTGTATACCTCAACAAACCCACAGAACGCCCCTTCCCTCGCTGCCAGTATATCCCATATGTGCACATGACCCCCCTACCCATATGTGAATCTCACCTGTTTACGTGAACGTATGGCACACTCCTCTAGGGTCTCAGCAGCCTCCAGTTTGCCCTGTCGTCGGTATAAAGCACCTAGATTTCGGAGAGTGGTGTTCACTGTGGGACTAGATGTAGAAAAAAGACAATAGTAAAAGATAACTAAGCGCTTCCTGGTGGGCAGAATGCAAAATCATCCTCACAAGAGCAGACGCGGGGTATTACTAGACACTGACCCCTACAGGAAAGGAAAAGAATGGCGACACTAACCTGTTCACCCGACAGGCCTTGTACCAGCCCCCATACTCCGAGTATGGCGTTCCATCATTGTTAGGAGTCTGCAGAAAAGGTAAAGAGGAGTTCAGAGCTAAAGACCAGAAGGGGGCACAGAGGAAACAACCGAGCAGAGCAACGAGCAGCGCAACGGGCAACAGTGTACACCTCCGCCCCCCCCATATCACCCCAGGATCAGAGAGGAAGCGATCGCCAGCCCAACCCTCTTGATTCCCAGACAGAGCAGACGTCGTAGGTCCTGACCTTGCTCATCTCCTCCCGTTCCTCGGCGTGCATCCAGATGGGCTTGTGGTCGTCTGCAGGACACAAAAAACATGACACTAAGATGTAGGACAAGAAATGTAGAAGAATTCAGCCATTGTGGCGCAGACAAGAACTCACCATCCACAGAGCCAAACTCCTTGACGTGAGCCTGTGTCAGGATGTCCTTGTACAGCTGCTCCGCTGCCTTGTATTTGGCTTGTTTCAGGTAACATGAGGCCTTAAGAAGAGAAGCGACCACATTACCCAATATCCCTACATGCTGCACATCTAGACAACACCCCCACATCACACTCAAAAAGGATGGCACCTACATCATACGCGTCACACATCCCGAGGCCTCCGTCACACGCGTCACACAGCCCGGCGCCTCCGTCACACAGCCCGGCGCCTCCGTCACACGCGTCACACAGCCCGGCGCCTCCGTCACACAGCCCGGCGCCTCCGTCACACGCGTCACACAGCCCGGCGCCTCCGTCACACAGCCCGGCGCCTCCGTCACACGCGTCACACAGCCCGGCGCCTCTGTCACACAGCCCGGCGCCTCCGTCACACGCGTCACACAGCCCGGCGCCTCTGTCACACAGCCCGGCGCCTCCGTCACAAGCGTCACACAGCCCGGCGCCTCCGTCACACAGCGCGGCGCCTCCGTCACACAGCCCGGCGCCTCCGTCACACAGCCCGGCGCCTCCGTCACACACGTCACACAGCCCGGCGCCTCCGTCACACAGCCCGGCGCCTCCGTCACACACGTCACACAGCCCGGCGCCTCCGTCACACAGCCCGGCGCCTCCGTCACACACGTCACACACGTCACACAGCCCGGCGTCTCCGTCACACACCCCGGCGTCTCCGTCACACACGTCGCACAGCACAGCACAGCCCGGCGCCTCCGTCACACACGTCGCACACCCCGGCGCCTCCATCACACAGCCCGGCGCCTCCGTCACACACGTCACACGGCCCGGCGCCTCCGTCACACAAGTCACACGGCCCGGCGCCTCCGTCACACAGCCCGGCGTCTCCGTCACACACGTCACACAGCCCGGGTCTCCGTCATACACATAGCACAGCCCGGCGCCTCCGTCATACACGTCACACGGCTCGGCGCCTCCGTCACACACGTCACACGGCCCGGCGCCTCCGTCACACACGTCACACGGCCCGGCGCCTCCGTCACACGGCCCGGCGCCTCCGTCACACACGTCACACGGCCCGGCGCCTCAGTCACACACGTCACACAGCTCGGCGCCTCAGTCACACACGTCACACAGCCCGGCGCCTCCGTCACACAGCCCGGCGCCTCCGTCACACAGCCCGGCGCCTCCGTCACACAGCCCGGCGCCTCCGTCACACAGCCCGGCGCCTCCGTCACACAGCCCGGCGCCTCCGTCACACAGCCCGGCGCCTCCGTCACACGCGTCACACAGCCCGGCGCCTCCGGCGCCTCCGTCACACAGCCCGGCGCCTCCGTCACACAGCCCGGCGCCTCCGTCACACAGCCCGGCGCCTCCGTCACACAGCCCGGCGCCTCCGTCACACAGCCCGGCGCCTCCGTCACACAGCCCGGCGCCTCCGTCACACGCGTCACACAGCCCGGCGCCTCCGTCACACGCGTCACACAGCCCGGCGCCTCCGTCACACGCGTCACACAGCCCGGCACCTACGTCACACACCCGGGCGCCTCCGTCACACACCCCGGCGCCTCCGTCACACACGTCACACAGCCCGGCGCCTCCGTCACACAGCCCGGCGCCTCCGTCACACACGTCACACAGCTCGGCGCCTCAGTCACACACGTCACACAGCTCGGCGCCTCAGTCACACACGTCACACAGCCCGGCGCCTCCGTCACACAGCCCGGCGCCTCCGTCACACAGCCCGGCGCCTCCGTCACACAGCCCGGCGCCTCCGTCACACAGCCCGGCGCCTCCGTCATACACGTCACACAGCCCGGCACCTACGTCACACACCCCGGCGCCTCCGTCACACACGTCACACAGCCCGGCGCCTCCGTCACACAGCCCGGCGCCTCCGTCACACGCGTCACACAGCCCGGCGCCTCCGTCACACGCGTCACACAGCCCGGCGCCTCCGTCACACAGCCCGGCGCCTCCGTCACACGCGTCACACAGCCCGGCGCCTCCGTCACACGCGTCACACAGCCCGGCACCTACGTCACACACCCGGGCGCCTCCGTCACACGCGTCACACAGCCCGGCGCATCCGTCACACAGCCCGGCGCCTCCGTCACACGCGTCACACAGCCCGGCGCCTCCGTCACACGCGTCACACAGCCCGGCGCCTCCGTCACACAGCCCGGCGCCTCCGTCACACAACCCGGCGCCTCCGTCACACAGCCCGGCGCCTCCGTCACACACCCCGGCGCCTCCGTCACACAGCCCGGCGCCTCCGTCACACAGCCCGGCGTCTCCGTCACACACGTCGCACGGCCCGGCGCCTCCGTCACACACGTCGCACGGCCCGGCGCCTCCGTCACACACGTCGCACGGCCCGGCGCCTCCGTCACACACGTCACACGGCCCGGCGCCTCCGTCACACACGTCACACGGCCCGGCGCCTCCGTCACACAGCCCGGCGCCTCCGTCACACAGCCCGGCGCCTCCGTCACACAGCCCGGCGCCTCCGTCACACAGCCCGGCGCCTCCGTCACACAGCCCGGCGCCTCCGTCACACAGCCCGGCGCCTCCGTCACACAGCCCGGCGCCTCCGTCACACAGCCCGGCGCCTCCGTCACACAGCCCGGCGTCTCCGTCACACAGCCCGGCGTCTCCGTCACACACGTCGCACGGCCCGGCGTCTACGTCACACGGCCCGGCGCCTCCGTCACACGGCCCGGCGCCTCCGTCACACGGCCCGGCGCCTCCGTCACACGGCCCGGCGCCTCCGTCACACACGTCGCACGGCCCGGCGTCTACGTCACACGGCCCGGCGCCTCCGTCACACAGCCCGGCGCCTCCGTCACACAGCCCGGCGCCTCCGTCACACGCGTCACACAGCCCGGCGCCTCCGTCACACGCGTCACACAGCCCGGCGCCTCCGTCACACAGCCCGGCGCCTCCGTCACACAGCCCGGCGCCTCCGTCACACACGTCACACAGCCCGGCGCCTCCGTCACACAGCCCGGCGCCTCCGTCACACACCCCGGCGCCTCCGTCACACACCCCGGCGCCTCCGTCACACACCCCGGCGCCTCCGTCACACACCCCGGCGCCTCCGTCACACAGCCCGGCGCCTCCGTCACACACGTCACACAGCCCGGCGCCTCCGTCACACAGCCCGGCGTCTCCGTCACACACGTCGCACGGCCCGGCGTCTCCGTCACACACGTCACACGGCCCGGCGCCTCCGTCACACGCCCCGGCGCCTCCGTCACACGCGTCACACAGCCCGGCGCCTCCGTCACACGCGTCACACAGCCCGGCGCCTCCGTCACACACCCCGGCGCCTCCGTCACACACGTCACACAGCCCGGCGCCTCCGTCACACAGCCCGGCGCCTCCGTCACACACGTCACACAGCCCGGCGCCTCCGTCACACACGTCACACAGCCCGGCGCCTCCGTCACACACGTCACACAGCCCGGCGCCTCCGTCACACAGCCCGGCGCCTCCGTCACACAGCCCGGCGCCTCCGTCACACAGCCCGGCGCCTCCGTCACACAGCCCGGCGCCTCCGTCACACAGCCCGGCGCCTCCGTCACACAGCCCGGCGCCTCCGTCACACAGCCCGGCGCCTCCGTCACACAGCCCGGCGCCTCCGTCACACACGTCACACAGCCCGGCGCCTCCGTCACACAGCCCGGCGCCTCCGTCACACAGCCCGGCGCCTCCGTCACACAGCCCGGCGCCTCCGTCACACAGCCCGGCGCCTCCGTCACACAGCCCGGCGCCTCCGTCACACGCGTCACACAGCCCGGCGCCTCCGTCACACGCGTCACACAGCCCGGCGCCTCCGTCACACAGCCCGGCACCTACGTCACACACCCGGGCGCCTCCGTCACACACCCCGGCGCCTCCGTCACACACGTCACACAGCCCGGCGCCTCCGTCACACAGCCCGGCGCCTCCGTCACACACGTCACACAGCTCGGCGCCTCAGTCACACACGTCACACAGCTCGGCGCCTCAGTCACACACGTCACACAGCCCGGCGCCTCCGTCACACAGCCCGGCGCCTCCGTCACACAGCCCGGCGCCTCCGTCACACAGCCCGGCGCCTCCGTCACACAGCCCGGCGCCTCCGTCACACAGCCCGGCGCCTCCGTCATACACGTCACACAGCCCGGCACCTACGTCACACACCCCGGCGCCTCCGTCACACACGTCACACAGCCCGGCGCCTCCGTCACACAGCCCGGCGCCTCCGTCACACGCGTCACACAGCCCGGCGCCTCCGTCACACGCGTCACACAGCCCGGCGCCTCCGTCACACGCGTCACACAGCCCGGCGCCTCCGTCACACGCGTCACACAGCCCGGCGCCTCCGTCACACGCGTCACACAGCCCGGCGCCTCCGTCACACGCGTCACACAGCCCGGCGCCTCCGTCACACGCGTCACACAGCCCGGCGCCTCCGTCACACGCGTCACACAGCCCGGCGCCTCCGTCACACAGCCCGGCACCTACGTCACACACCCGGGCGCCTCCGTCACACACGTCACACAGCCCGGCGCATCCGTCACACAGCCCGGCGCCTCCGTCACACGCGTCACACAGCCCGGCGCCTCCGTCACACGCGTCACACAGCCCGGCGCCTCCGTCACACAGCCCGGCGCCTCCGTCACACAGCCCGGCGCCTCCGTCACACAGCCCGGCGCCTCCGTCACACAGCCCGGCGCCTCCGTCACACAGCCCGGCGCCTCCGTCACACAGCCCGGCGCCTCCGTCACACAGCCCGGCGTCTCCGTCGCACACGTCGCACGGCCCGGCGTCTCCGTCGCACACGTCGCACGGCCCGGCGCCTCCGTCGCACACCCCGGCGCCTCCGTCACACACGTCACACGGCCCGGCGCCTCCGTCACACACGTCACACGGCCCGGCGCCTCCGTCACACACGTCACACAGCCCGGCGCCTCCGTCACACAGCCCGGCGCCTCCGTCACACAGCCCGGCGCCTCCGTCACACAGCCCGGCGCCTCCGTCACACGGCCCGGCGCCTCCGTCACACGGCCCGGCGCCTCCGTCACACGGCCCGGCGCCTCCGTCACACGGCCCGGCGCCTCCGTCACACGGCCCGGCGCCTCCGTCACACGGCCCGGCGCCTCCGTCACACGGCCCGGCGCCTCCGTCACACGGCCCGGCGCCTCCGTCACACGGCCCGGCGCCTCCGTCACACGGCCCGGCGCCTCCGTCACACGGCCCGGCGCCTCCGTCACACGGCCCGGCGCCTCCGTCACACGGCCCGGCGCCTCCGTCACACGGCCCGGCGCCTCCGTCACACGGCCCGGCGCCTCCGTCACACGGCCCGGCGCCTCCGTCACACGGCCCGGCGCCTCCGTCACACGGCCCGGCGCCTCCGTCACACGGCCCGGCGCCTCCGTCACACAGCCCGGCGCCTCCGTCACACACGTCGCACGGCCCGGCGTCTACGTCACACGGCCCGGCGCCTCCGTCACACAGCCCGGCGCCTCCGTCACACAGCCCGGCGCCTCCGTCACACGCGTCACACAGCCCGGCGCCTCCGTCACACGCGTCACACAGCCCGGCGCCTCCGTCACACGCGTCACACAGCCCGGCGCCTCCGTCACACAGCCTGGCGCCTCCGTCACACACGTCACACAGCCCGGCGCCTCCGTCACACAGCCCGGCGCCTCCGTCACACAGCCCGGCGCCTCCGTCACACACCCCGGCGCCTCCGTCACACAGCCCGGCGCCTCCGTCACACACGTCACACAGCCCGGCGCCTCCGTCACACAGCCCGGCGCCTCCGTCACACAGCCCGGCGTCTCCGTCACACACGTCGCACGGCCCGGCGTCTCCGTCACACACGTCACACGGCCCGGCGCCTCCGTCACACAGCCCGGCGCCTCCGTCACACGCCCCGGCGCCTCCGTCACACGCGTCACACAGCCCGGCGCCTCCGTCACACGCGTCACACAGCCCGGCGCCTCCGTCACACGCGTCACACAGCCCGGCGCCTCCGTCACACGCGTCACACACCCCGGCGCCTCCGTCACACACGTCACACAGCCCGGCGCCTCCGTCACACAGCCCGGCGCCTCCGTCACACAGCCCGGCGCCTCCGTCACACACGTCACACAGCCCGGCGCCTCCGTCACACACGTCACACAGCCCGGCGCCTCCGTCACACAGCCCGGCGCCTCCGTCACACAGCCCGGCGCCTCCGTCACACAGCCCGGCGCCTCCGTCACACAGCCCGGCGCCTCCGTCACACAGCCCGGCGCCTCCGTCACACAGCCCGGCGCCTCCGTCACACACGTCACACAGCCCGGCGCCTCCGTCACACAGCCCGGCGTCTCCGTCACACACCCCGGCGTCTCCGTCACACGCGTCACACGGCCCGGCGCCTCCGTCACACGCGTCACACGGCCCGGCGCCTCCGTCACACGCGTCACACAGCCCGGCGCCTCCGTCACACAGCCCGGCGCCTCCGTCACACAGCCCGGCGCCTCCGTCACACAGCCCGGCGCCTCCGTCACACAGCCCGGCGCCTCCGTCACACAGCCCGGCGCCTCCGTCACACAGCCCGGCGCCTCCGTCACACAGCCCGGCGCCTCCGTCACACAGCCCGGCGCCTCCGTCACACAGCCCGGCGCCTCCGTCACACAGCCCGGCGCCTCCGTCACACAGCCCGGCGCCTCCGTCACACAGCCCGGCGCCTCCGTCACACAGCCCGGCGCCTCCGTCATACCCACGACACAGCCCGGCGCCTCCGTCATACCCACGACACAGCCCGGCGCCTCCGTCATACCCACGACACAGCCCGGCGCCTCCGTCATACACATCATTACCAGTCACACAGCCCAGCACCTCCATCATACAAATCATTACCAGTCACACAGTTTGGTGCGTCCCTCATATAAATAGGTAGCCCGCCACTACATACCAGATTGTTCTTGGTTTTGGCAACATTTGGATCATCAGGTCCTAGACGGGCCTGGTAGATCTCCAGCGCACGGCAGTAGTAATATTCGACTTCATCGTATTTTCCCTGGTTCTGGCACAGCAGCGCCAAGTTATTCAGTTGCTTTGCAACATCAGGATGATCCTTCCCAAGCACCTGAATAGAGAGAGAAGAATTCAGAGCAGGGAAAAATAGTCTGACAGTATGAGAGATGGACAAGAGGGAAGAAGAGAGACAAGGAGGATAAGACAGACAGTAGTCGCATAGAGAGATGACGGGTGATTAACCCCACCACAGAAGAGATGACCTTGTTACCTTCTCACGGATTTCCAGCGCTCTCTTGCACAGAGGTTCGGCCTCGCGGTATTTACCTCTTTTCCCGTACAGTACTGCCAGATTATTGAGCGTGGCTGCCACCTGTAAACACGGCACAATTCAGTCTTCCCTAGTTCTATGGATTACATGTCTGTGCAATGTAGGTTACACACTTACCGCAGGGTGGTCCTTGCCCAGAGTCTTCTCTCTGATCGAGAGGGCATCGTTTAGAAGATGAGCAGCCTCCTTGTACTTGTTCTGGTCTCTGTACACCAGCGCCAGTATATTTAACATGGTGGCCACGTCAGGATGGTCATGTCCAGATGTCTTCTCGAGGTCCTCCAGTGCCTGCTTACAAAGCGGCACAGCCACCTCGTACCGCCCTTGAGAAGCATACTGGATGACGAGATTGTGCAATGTGCGGAGTCGTGCCGGGATCTCGTACCCGCCTTGCTGGGCAGCAGCAGCCGCGGAACTGTGCGGACGTGACACTAAGCAAAATTAAAGAGATTCAACTTATGACCCTCCAACAATTAGAATAATGAGAACTGCCCCAACCAAGTCATCCACACGACCTCCAACACATCACATCTTATACTGATGATACAGGAGAACTGCCCCAACCAAGGCATCCACACGACCTCCAACACACCACATCTTATACGGATGATACAGGAGAACTGCCCCAACCACTCATCCACACGACCTCCAACACACCACATCTTACACTGATGATACAGGAGAACTGCCCCAACCAACTCATCCACACGACCTCCAACACACCACATCTTACACTGATGATACAGGAGAACTGCCCCAAACAAGTCCTCCACACGACCTCCAACACACCACATCTTATACTGATGATACAGGAGAACTGCCCCAAACAAGTCCTCCACACGACCTCCAACACATCACATCTTATACTGATGATACAGGAGAACTGCCCCAAACAAGTCCTCCACACGACCTCCAACACATCACATCTTATACTGATGATACAGGAGAACTGCCCCAACCAAGTCATCCACACGACCTCCAACACACCACATCTTACACTGATGATACAGGAGAACTGCCCCAAACAAGTCCTCCACACGACCTCCAACACATCACATCTTATACTGATGATACAGGAGAACTGCCCCAAACAAGTCCTCCACACGACCTCCAACACACCACATCTTATACTGATGATACAGGAGAACTGCCCCAAACAAGTCCTCCACACGACCTCCAACACATCACATCTTATACTGATGATACAGGAGAACTGCCCCAACCAAGTCATCCACACGACCTCCAACACACCACATCTTACACTGATGATACAGGAGAACTGCCCCAACCAACTCATCCACACGACCTCCAACACAGCACATCTTATACTGATGATACAGGAGAACTGCCCCAACCAACTCATCCACACAACCACCAACACACCACATCTTATACTGATGATACAGGAGAACTGCCCCAACCAACTCATCCACACGACCTCCAACACACCACATCTTATACTGATGATACAGGAGAACTGCCCCAACCAACTCATCCACACGACCTCCAACACACCACATCTTATACTGATGATACAGGAGAACTGCCCCAACCAACTCATCCACACAACCACCAACACACCACATGTTATACTGATGATACAGGAGAACTGCCCCAACCAACTCATCCACACGACCTCCAACACACCACATCTTATACTGATGATACAGGAGAACTGCCCCAACCAAGTCATCCACACGACCTCCAACACACCACATCTTATACTGATGATACAGGAGAACTGCCCCAACCAAGTCATCCACACGACCTCCAACACACCACATCTTACACTGATGATACAGGAGAACTGCCCCAACCAAGTCATCCACACGACCTCCAACACAGCACATCTTATACTGATGATACAGGAGAACTGCCCCAACCAACTCATCCACACGACCTCCAACACATTACATCTTCCACTGATGATACAGGAGAACTGCCCCAACCAACTCATCCACACGACCTCCAACACACCACATCTTATACTGATACAGGAGAACTGCCCCAACCAACTCATCCACACGACCTCCAACACACCACATCTTACACTGATGATACAGGAGAACTGCCCCAACCAAGTCATCCACACGACCTCCAACACACCACATCTTATACTGATGATACAGGAGAACTGCCCCAACCAAGTCATCCACACGACCTCCAACACACCACATCTTATACTGATGATACAGGAGAACTGCCCCAACCAAGTCCTCCACACGACCTCCAACACACCACATGTTATACTGATGATACAGGAGAACTGCCCCAACCAACTCATACACACGACCTCCAACACACCACATGTTATACTGATGATACAGGAGAACTGCCCCAACCAAGTCCTCCACACGACCTCCAACACACCACATCTTACACTGATGATACAGGAGAACTGCCCCAACCAAGTCATCCACACGACCTCCAACACATCACATCTTATACTGATGATACAGGAGAACTGCCCCAACCAACTCATCCACACGACCTCCAACACACCACATCTTATACTGATGATACAGGAGAACTGCCCCAACCAAGTCATCCACACGACCTCCAACAAATCACATCTTATACTGATGATACAGGAGAACTGCCCCAACCAAGTCCTCCACACAACCTCCAACACACCACATCTTACACTGATGATACAGGAGAACTGACCCAACCAAGTCATCCACACGACCTCCAACACACCACATCTTATACTGATGATACAGGAGAACTGCCCCAACCAACTCATCCACACGACCTCCAACACAGCACAGCTTCCACCGATGATACAGGAGAACTGCCCCAAACAAGTCATCCACACGACCTCCAACACATCTTATACTGATGATACAGGAGAACTGCCCCAACCAAGTCATCCACACGACCTCCAACACACCACATCTTATACTGATGATACAGGAGAACTGCCCCAACCAAGTCATCCACACGACCTCCAACACATCACATCTTACACTGATGATACAGGAGAACTGCCCCAACCAAGTCATCCACACGACCTCCAACACACCACATCTTATACTGATGATACAGGAGAACTGCCCCAACCAAGTCCTCCACACGACCTCCAACACACCACATCTTATACTGATGATACAGGAGAACTGCCCCAACCAACTCATCCACACGACCTCCAACACACCACATCTTATACTGATGATACAGGACAACTGCCCCAACCAAGTCATCTACACGACCTCCAACACAGCACATCTTATACTGATGATACAGGAGAACTGCCCCAACCAAGTCATCCACACGACCTCCAACACACCACATCTTACACTGATGATACAGGAGAACTGCCCCAACCAAGTCATCCACACGACCTCCAACACACCACATCTTACACTGATGATACAGGAGAACTGACCCAACCAAGGCATCCACACAACCTCCAACACACCACATCTTACACTGATGATACAGGAGAACTGCCCCAACCAAGTCATCCACACGACCTCCAACACACCACATCTTATACTGATGATACAGGAGAACTGCCCCAACCAACTCATCCACACGACCTCCAACACACCACATCTTACACTGATGATACAGGAGAACTGCCCCAACCAACTCATCCACACGACCTCCAACACACCACATCTTACACTGATGATACAGGAGAACTGCCCCAACCAAGTCATCCACACGACCTCCAACACATCACATCTTATACTGATGATACAGGAGAACTGACCCAACCAAGTCATCCACACGACCTCCAACACATCACATCTTATACTGATGATACAGGAGAACTGCCCCAACCAAGTCATCCACACGACCTCCAACACACCACATCTTATACTGATGATACAGGAGAACTGCCCCAACCAAGTCATCCACACGACCTCCAACACACCACATCTTATACTGATGATACAGGAGAACTGCCCCAACCAAGTCCTCCACACGACCTCCAACACACCACATGTTATACTGATGATACAGGAGAACTGCCCCAACCAACTCATCCACACGACCTCCAACACACCACATCTTACACTGATGATACAGGAGAACTGACCCAACCAAGTCATCCACACGACCTCCAACACATCACATCTTATACTGATGATACAGGAGAACTGCCCCAACCAACTCATCCACACGACCTCCAACACATCATATCTTATACTGATGATACAGGAGAACTGCCCCAACCAACTCATCCACACGACCTCCAACACAGCACATCTTATACTGATGATACAGGAGAACTGCCCCAACCAAGTCATCCACACGACCTCCAACACACCACATCTTACACTAATGATACAGGAGAACTGCCCCAACCAAGTCATCCACACGACCTCCAACACACCACATCGGAGGAGACAGCTCTTGAAATTGGATGCATCACTTTAAGCAGTGTGACATTTATTGGATTTAGTTAAAGTTTTACACAAGATCCAGATAATCATGTTCCTGGTTACAAGTTCTATATGTCAGGACCCTGATGCTACACAACCCAGATCATCACTCCGTGCACAGACTCCACAACCACGGCTGGGCGTCCCATACTCACTGCCTTGCCCCGACTCTTCCTCCTCATTAGGGAAAAGCTCGTCCAGATTGTCTTTATTGGAGTCTCCTTCCTTCTCCTCCTGTGGACAGAACATGAGGACTGATCAGAGCTCTGAAGATGCTCTCCCACCTTACAGGCCAGTTATCGATCGTCTCCCCTTCATGTGTTCTGCAGCTTCGTGACCAGGGACAAGAATGATGGACCCCTCCGACATGGGAATCTGTATACAGGGTCACAGTGAGGTGGAGCTGCACTTCGTGAATGGGAACGTGTTTAGTCCTGCTCACACAGCGAATGGGCTCATACAATGGTATCTGGTCTAGGCAATCCTCTGGGAGTTCAACAGTCTGGACTTGTCGAAAAGCTGTTACCTAGGGCTCAACTACACACTGCAACAAGCCCTCAGCTGTGAGAGCAGGGCTAGGCCAGGATGGGTGAAGAATGTTCATCTAGTTCTTGATGTTTAGAAGAAAGTTCTAGGAAATACTTCTTCTAAAATAGTGAGGGGAAAAACGTCATTCTACAACGGTGAAGCTTTACGTACAGTAGACTGGCGCCGGCCCTGGAGATGGTAGAGGACGCTCTTACCGTGGGTGACACGTCCTCGTCGTATTTCTTGAGCTGGTTCATGAACTCCAGGTGTTTCTTCTCCTCCTCCAGCTGCGCCACGTTCTGCTCGCTGTGCTGAAGCTTCTGCTGGGTATTAGCCAGCTCATCTCTCAGCCACTGGTTCTCCTGGCACAGTCGTCTCACCTGTGCCCGCAGCTTCTGCTTCTCCGACTCCACTGCCGTCAAATGATTAGATAGCGCCATCATCAGCTGTGGAAAAGTACAGTTCTGAGGTCATGTTTTACATGACACCGCCCCCCCCATGACTACCACCATCACATGACCGGTTACTTGCATTAGCTCACGGCTAGGTCATATCACGAGGCGGCCACCTGCTTCATCCTCACCCTTTATGGTCAGGATGGCATTGCTGCCATACAGAATAAGTGCGGACAGTTCTGGCTGAGACATAGTGCAGAGGGATGATGAGAGTTATATCCGTGCCAGTCAGGTTACCAGTAAGAATACAATGACCCCTGGTCTTACTACCAGTAGTGCAGGGGGAGGCGCGGACCGCACAGGCTGATATATTACCCTACAAGTCAATCCCCCCATCACCTGCAGGGTATGTGCCGTATGTAAGAGGGGGTGGGGGCAACATTACCCATAGTAACCCCGTATGTAGACCAGAGGTCCCAGCGGGCGACTGATCACTCATGACGTAGAGATGGTAGGTGGAGATCGCTACTACCCCAGGGGAACCTCACTGCTCCGCTCTATAAATCAACCTCCGGAGGATCCTGAGCTGTGAGGACGACCATGGACGGAGGGGTAAGAAGTGCAACTCTATGGACAGAACAGGTCCCAGCGTGTCTCCTCCAGTAAGACCACCATACAGCAGTGACACACGGCGGGGGGGGGGGGGGCGGGGGGAGCTCTGCTGCCGCGGGACCTGGGCACAGGGACACTGTCCAGAAGCTGCAGTGGAGGTGTCATTGGGTTCTACAGGGAGATTATGATCCAGAACAAGTCCAAATGGGACAGAGGAGACAACAGGAAGGATCTGGAGTCACAGCCCGGACCGGAACCAGAGGACAGGACCTGAAACGTGGCGTTCAGGAGGAGAACTCCCAATGTGTCTGATAATATAACAAGGTCTGTAGCTCATGCTTAGTACGGGGTTAATGAATCCCCTCCCCCGTGCGGCCGCGGCGACGCTGACAGATCTTCCCGTGATGTGCCCGTTCACACTGTCGCTGCTTTCGATAATTCCTCAGTCGTTAGGACCATTTTATGTACATTTTACACTTCTGCTCATGACTAGTCCACGCTAAGACAATCTGCCCGTAGTTTTGTGCCACGTCCTCGGACCAGGGCACGCCGCGACGGTTAGTGGCTCCTCCCCCTCTCTTAAGCGTACCGCTGTGTCCACTTTTTGCTGTATGTAGGGAGCGCGTGGTTGGTATAACATGAATCCCCTCCTCCGGGGTCTCCTGCACATTATATACAGCTCGGCAGATTTCATCCCGTAGCCAACACTAAACGATATTGAAACGTCCGCGTCGTCCGTGTGATCTGAGGGGTCCAGACCGTCTCCGTGTAAACGTTGTGGGGTTCCCTTTGTTATCGTCTTCCTCTCCTAGTTCCCGGTGACTGATTCCCAGGTGGGGGAGGTTTTTAGCCTTTTCTCGGGGTATTCCTGTCCTTTGTTGGATGACAGACCCCTGATGACCCCATTACAGCTCGGAGACTTGGAGACTTCTTTCGTCTGACTATTTCCCCTCTCCGTTTTACGATCTGATCATTCTGTTGGCGATCCACCGTCCTCACAGTAAGAGAACAGCCGGAGATCAGAAGTCAGCACATTTTTCGTCTTGTTTTTCTTGTCCCCAATTATTCAACACGTTGCCGGATTCATGAAAAGTTCAAGAATAAAAACACGAATCAGTCACCGGGAACTACCAGAAAAGAGGTAACTAAGGAGGACAGTGATGGCGCCTGGGCATTTCATGAGGTGGTGAACACTACAGGCGGCCAGAACTAACCCGGTCCACACCCCGAGGAACAAAACTGAGGGCGGATCGTCTTAGCGGGGACTCGTCCGAAGAAGAAATAAATGTCGAGAAATAAAACGGTCCCGACGGCTGAGAAAAGTATAAAAGCAGCGAGAACAAGGCGCAGAACGGCGGCTCCGCGCACCCGACTAAGGAGCAACGCAGAAAAACAGCAGCCGCCAGAGGCGAAAACCCGGCAGTCAGTGCAGACTGTAGAATATGTAATAACAAGAGACGACGGGAAGGGGGAGGGGAGGGGACGTCTCTACTAACAACAACTCTCATCTGTCCAGACACACTTCATAATCCTCCAACATATCAAACCTGAAGGATGCTGGGAAGAAGTCACCATGGAGCCCCCTAACAGCGCCTCACACAATCCGCGTGAAAGTAACAGGCCATGAGCAGACAGCTACTCCCATCATCCCCTCATGTCACGCGTCCAGCGCTCCCGCCCCCGCCATCCCCTCATGTCACGCGTCCAGCGCTCCCGCCCCCCCCTCATGTCACGCGTCCAGCGCTCCCGCCCCCGCCATCCCCTCATGTCACGCGTCTAGCGCTCCCGCCCCCCCCTCATGTCACGCGTCCAGCGCTCCCGCTCCCCTCATGTCACGCGTCCAGCGCTCCCGCCCCCGCCATCCCCTCATGCCACGCGTCCAGCGCTCCCGCCCCCGCCATCCCCTCATGCCACGCGTCCAGCGCTCCCGCCCCCGCCATCCCCTCATGTCACGCGTCCAGCGCTCCCGCTCCCGCCATCCCCTCATGTCACGCGTCCAGCGCTCCCACCCTCGCCATCCCCTCATGTCACGTGTCCAGCGCACCCACCCCCGCCATCCCCTCATGTCACGTGTCCAGCGCTCCCGCCCCCGCCATCCCCTCATGTCATGTATCCAGCGCTCCCACCCTCGCCATCCCCTCATGTCACGTGTCCAGCGCTCCCGCCCCCGCCATCCCCTCATGTCACGTGTCCAGCGCTCCCGCCCCCGCCATCCCCTCATGTCACGTGTCCAGCGCTCCCGCCCCCGCCATCCCATGTCACGTGTCCAGCGCTGCCACACCCGCCTCATGTCACGCGTCCAGCGCTCCCGCCCCCCCCTCATGCCACGCGTCCAGCGCTCCAGCCCCCGCCATCCCCTCATGCCACGCGTCCAGCGCTCCAGCCCCCGCCATCCCCTCATGCCACGCGTCCAGCGCTCCAGCCCCCGCCATCCTCTCATGCCACGCGTCTAGCGCTCCCGCCCCCGCCATCCCCTCATGTCACGCGTCCAGTGCTCCCGCCCCCGCCATCCCGTCACACGTCCAGCGCTCCCACCCTCGCCATCCCCTCATGTCACGTGTCCAGCGCTCCCACCCCCGCCATCCCCTCATGTCACGTGTCCAGCGCTCCCGCCCCCCCCTCATGTCACGCCTCCAGCGCTCCCGACCCCCCTCATGCCACGCGTCCAGCGCTCCAGCCCCCGCCATCCCCTCATGCCATGCGTCCAGCGCTCCAGCACCCGCCATCCCCTCACGTCACGCGTCCAGCGCTCCCGCCATCCCCTCACGTGTCCAGCGCTCCCACCCCCGCCATCCCCTCATGTCACGTGTCCAGCGCTCCCGCCCCCGCCATCCCCTCATGTCACGCGTCCAACGCTCCCACCCCCGCCATCCCCTCATGTCACGCGTCCAGAGTTCCCGCCCCCGCCATGCCCTCATGTCACGCGTCCAGCGCTCCCGCCCCCGCCATCCCCTCATGTCACGCGTCCAGCGCTCCCGCCCCCGCCATCCCCTCATGTCACGCGTCCAGCGCTCCCGCCATCCCCTCATGTCATGCGTCCAGCGCTCCCACCCTCGCCATCTCATGTCACGCGTCCAGCGCTCCCACCCTCGCCATCTCATGTCACGCGTCCAGCGCTCCCACCCTCGCCATCTCATGTCACGCGTCCAGCGCTCCCACCCTCGCCATCCCCTCATGTCACGCGTCCAGCGCTCCCACCCTCGCCATCCCCTCATGTCACGCGTCCAGCGCTCCCGCCCCCGCCATCCCATGTCACGCGTCCAGCGCTCCCGACCCCCCTCATGCCACGCGTCCAGCGCTCCAGCCCCCGCCATCCCCTCATGCCACGTGTCCAGCGCTCCCGCCCCCACCATCCCCTCACGTCACGTATCCAGCGCTCCCACCCCCGCCATCCCCTCACGTCACGTATCCAGCGCTCCCACCCCCGCCATCCCCTCACGTCACGCGTCCAGCGCTCCCGCCCCCGCCATCCCCTCATGTCACACGTCCAGCGCTCCCGCCCCCGCCATCCCCTCATGTCACGCGTCCAGCGCTAGCGCTCCCGCCATCCCATGTCACGCGTCCAGCGCTCCCGCCCCCGCCATGTCACGCGTCCAGCGCTCCCGCCATCCCCTCATGTCACGCGTCCAGCGCTCCCACCCTCGCCATCCCCTCATGTCACGCGTCCAGCGCTCCCGCCCCCGCCATCCCCTCATGTCACGCGTCCAGCGCTCCCGCCATCCCATGTCACGCGTCCAGCGTTCCCGCCCCCGCCATCCCGTCACGCGTCCAGCGCTCCCGCCCCCGCCATCCCCTCATGTCACACGTCCAGCGCTCCCGCCCTCGCCATCCCCTCATGTCACGCGTCCAGCGCTCCCACCCCCGCCATCCCCTCATGTCACACGTCCAGCGCTCCCGCCCCCGCCATCCCCTCATGTCACGCGTCCAGCGCTTCCGTCATCCGCTTGTCACGCGTCCAGTGTTCCCATCTTCCCGCTCGGGGCTGTAGGTTTGGCGCACGTCTCACCTGCGCTTCCCCCAGTCCCAGCTCAATCATTTCTACGGATTTTCGGAGCAGGCCGGACTTCTCGTGCACCAGGTTGGCCTCTTCATCTTTCTTTAGGCATTTGATGGTCTCCAGGAGGCTGTGGAGGATGGAGTTGTGCTCGTTCCTCAGAGCCTCCAGCCCCTGCATGACGAGCTTTGTGTTTGAGATGATCTCCTCCTGGGACAGCTTGTCCAGCTTCTCCTCCCGGGGGTACATCATCACGGACATGCTCCTGCAACACAGAGAAGGGGGAACATTATTATTCACATCAAATCATCATCACATTCTGTCCAGACTTGGGGGGTCACCACCAGGGAGCGCTGCACCTTTATGCAGGGGGGACCCGGTTACATCATGTGACTGCCCAGTACCCCAGACATGGCTCTACCGGTCACCAGACAGCACAATAAACCGCAATCGTGGCTGCGGACAGACATTATCAGCTGTGAGCGCCCCGGCTACACCGCACAATGTGCAAATTCTAGTGTCAAGCAGCACAGGGTTAACCAATGGAGGAGCAGCAGCAGCAGCAGCCCCCCCCCCCCCCCCGTCCTAATCCACGTAACACCACAGACACGCTGAACTACCGCAACCCCCCAAATACAAACCAGCCCAACAACGCTGAACTAGCGCACGCCCCCAAATACCAACCAGCCCCCCAACAACGCTGAACTACCGCAACCCCCCAAATACCAACCAGCCCCCCCCAACGCTGAACTACCGCAACCCCCCAAATACCAACCAGCCCAACAACGCTGAACTACCGCAACCCCCCAAATACCAACCAGCCCCCCATCAACGCTGAACTACCGCAACCCCCCAAATACCAACCAGCCCCCAACAACGCTGAACTACCGCAACCCCCCAAATACCAACCAGCCCCCAACAACGCTGAACTACCGCAACCCCCCAAATACCAACCAGCCCCCCAACGCTGAGAACTACCGCAACCCCCCAAATACCAACCAGCCCCCCAACGCTGAGAACTACCGCAACCCCCCAAATACCAACCAGCCCCCCACCGCTGAGAACTACCGCAACCCCCCAAATACCAACCAGCCCCCCAACAACGCTGAACTACCGCATCCCCCCAAATACCAACCACTCCCCCAACAACGCTGAACTACCGCAACCCCCCAAATACCAACCAGCCCCCCAACAACGCTGAACTACCGCAACCCCCCAAATACCAGCCCCCCAACAACGCCGAACTACCGCAACCCCCCAACAACGCCGAACTACCGCAACCCCCCAAATACCAACCAGCCCCCCAACAACGCTGAACTACCGCAACCCCCCAAATACCAACCAGCCCCCCAACAACGCTGAACTACCGCAACCCCCCAAATACCAACCAGCCCCCCAACAACGCTGAACTACCGCAACCCCCCAAATACCAACCAGCCCCCCAACAACGCTGAACTACCGCAACCCCCCAAATACCAACCAGCCCCCCAACGCTGAACTACCGCAACCCCCCAAATACCAACCAGCCCCCCAACGCTGAACTACCGCAACCCCCCAAATACAAACCAGCCCCCCAACAACGCTGAACTACCGCAACCCCCCAAATACCAACCAGCCCCCCAACAACGCTGAACTACCGCAACCCCCCAAATACCAACCAGCCCCCCAACAACGCTGAACTACCGCAACCCCCCAAATACCAACCAGCCCCCCAACGCTTAACTACCGCATCCCCCAAATACCAACCAGCCCCCCAACGCTGAACTACCGCATCCCCCAAATACCAACCAGCCCCCCCAACGCTGAACTACCACAACCCCTCAAATACCAACCAGCCCCCCAACGCTGAACTACCGCAACCCCCCAAATACCAAACAGCCCCCCAACAACGCTGAACTACCGCAACCCCCAAATACAAACCAGCCCCCCAACGCTGAACTACCGCAACCCCCCAAATACCAACCAGCCCCCCAACGCTGAACTACCGCAACCCCCCAAATACCAACCAGCCCCCTCAACAACGCTGAACTACCGCAACCCCCCAAATACGAACCAGCCCCCCAACAACGCTGAACTACCGCAACCCCCCAAATACCAACCAGCCCCCCAACAACGCTAAACTACCGCAACCCCCCAAATACCAACCAGCGCCCCAACAACGCTGAACTACCGCAACCCCCCAAATACCAACCAGCCCCCCAACGCTGAACTACCGCAACCCCCCAAATACCAACCAGCCCCCCAACGCTGAACTACCGCAACCCCCCAAATACAAACCAGCCCCCCAACAACGCTGAACTACCGCAACCCCCCAAATATCAACCAGCCCCCCAACAACGCTGAACTACCGCAACCCCCCAAATACCAACCAGCCCCCCAACAACGCTGAACTACCGCAACCCCCCAAATACCAACCAGCCCCCCAACAACGCTGAACTACCGCAACCCCCCAAATACCAACCAGCCCCCCAACGCTTAACTACCGCATCCCCCAAATACCAACCAGCCCCCCAACGCTGAACTACCGCATCCCCCAAATACCAACCAGCCCCCCCAACGCTGAACTACCACAACCCCTCAAATACCAACCAGCCCCCCAACGCTGAACTACCGCAACCCCCCAAATACCAAACAGCCCCCCAACAACGCTGAACTACCGCAACCCCCAAATACAAACCAGCCCCCCAACGCTGAACTACCGCAACCCCCCAAATACCAACCAGCCCCCCAACGCTGAACTACCGCAACCCCCCAAATACCAACCAGCCCCCTCAACAACGCTGAACTACCGCAACCCCCCAAATACGAACCAGCCCCCCAACAACGCTGAACTACCGCAACCCCCCAAATACCAACCAGCCCCCCAACAACGCTAAACTACCGCAACCCCCCAAATACCAACCAGCGCCCCAACAACGCTGAACTACCGCAACCCCCCAAATACCAACCAGCCCCCCAAACGCTGAACTACCGCAACTCCCGAAATACCAACCAGCCCCCCAACAACGCTGAACTACCGCAACCCCCCAAATACAAACCAGCCCCCCAACGCTGAACTACCGCATCCCCAAAATACCACCAGTCAGTATCCCCCGTGGCCCCCCTGTACCCCCAGCCACTAACTCCCGTGGCCCCCCTGTACCACCAGTCAGTATCCCCGTGGCCCCCCTGTACCACCAGCCACTACCCCCTGCGGCACCCCCCCATCGCACCAGCAATAATAATCCCAACATTGCTATTAACCCCCTGCAGGACAAGTCCTTTATAGCCCCCCCTGCACGACTGACAGTCCCCAGGTCATTACCCCCTTCGCTGACATTCTCAGACTGCAGTGCAGTACCACAGACTGCCAGGAGTGTCCTCCCCTCCAGACATCTCCCACCTGCACTCCACGAGCAGCCACTCACCTCGCACACGCACCACCGCTGACCCTACCGGTGAGATCCCGGGGGCCCAACGTCCCTGCAGAGACCACCTGAAAATCCACTGAATGAACACTGCAGGACAGCCGCACAACGTCCCCCTCCTCCTCAGCTTCCTGTGCGATCACTGCTCCACCCCCCTCCCAACTCACCGCTCCACCCCCTCCCAACTCACCGCTCCACCCCCTCCCAGCTCACGGCTCCACCCTCCACC
>NC_134690.1:410212177-410269677 GCF_050947455.1 Rhinoderma darwinii
GAAATAATACTAGAAATAATACTAGAAATAATACTAGAAATAATACTAGAAATAATGCTAGAAATAATGCTAGAAATAGTACTAGAAATAATGCTAGAAATAATGCTAGAAATAATGCTAGAAATAATGCTAGAAATGATGCTAGAAATAATACTAGAAATAATGCTAGAAATAATACTAGAAATAATGCTAGAAATAACGCTAGAAATAACGCTAGAAATAATACTAGAAATAATGCTAGCAATAATGCTAGAAATAATACTAGCAATAATGCTAGAAATACTAGAAATAATACTAGAAATAATACTAGAAATAATACTAGAAATAATGCTAGAAATAATGCTGGAAATAATGCTGGAAATAATGCTGGAAATAATGCTGGAAATAATGCTAGAAATAATGCTAGAAATAATACTAGAAATAATACTAGAAATAATGTGTAGAAATAATACTAGAAATAATGCTAGAAATAATGCTGGAAATAATACTAGAAATAATGCTAGAGATAATGCTAGAAATAATGCTAGAAATAATACTAGAAATAATGTGTAGAAATAATACTAGAAATAATACTAGAAATAATGCTAGAAATAATACTAGAAATAATGTGTAGAAATAATACTAGAAATAATGCTAGAAATAATACTAGAAATAATGTGTAGAAATAATACTAGAAATAATACTAGAAATAATGCTAGAAATAATGCTAGAAATAATACTAGAAATAATGCTAGAAATAGTACTAGAAATAATGCTAGAAATAATACTAGAAATAATGCTAGAAATAGTACTAGAAATAATGCTAGAAATAATGCTAGAAATAATGCTAGAAATAATACTAGAAATAATGCTAGAAATAATACTAGAAATAATGCTAGAAATAGTACTAGAAATAATGCTAGAAATAATACTAGAAATAATGCTAGAAATAATGCTAGAAATAATGCTAGAAATAATGCTAGAAATAATGCTAGAAATAATGCTAGAAATAATGCTAGAAATAATACTAGAAATAATGCTAGAAATAATGCTAGAAATAATGCTAGAAATAATGCTAGAAATAGTACTAGAAATAATGCTAGAAATAATACTAGAAATAATTCTAGAAATAGTACTAGAAATAATGCTAGAAATAATACTAGAAATAATACTAGAAATAGTACTAGAAATAATGCTAGAAATAATGCTAGAAATAATGCTAGAAATAATGCTATACTAAAAATGCCAGAGGTGATCACAGGGATAATGGGGATGATGAGACAGGGATGATGGGAGTCATCAGGGTATAAGTTTAGTAATGGGGGTGATATTGGGGTGCTCCCACCTATAGACCGTATTATTTGACACAATTTTACGCGACACGAGCTTCTCCTATTACCGCCGCACAGACTCCACTGCGACGGTTAGAGCGCTGTCAGTAAGGATGTGCCTCCCCTTTTACATTTCTAATGCTCTGATTGGTCCCCCGGCAGCTAGTATTGCTTGACTGCTCTCTATGGCCGCAGTCATGTCACTGGGCACGGAGCAAGTTTACAGCGATGCCATAAGTGTACAGCAAATCACGCTAACTTCTCCCCTCCCATGACGTACCTTTTATGTCCTGGGATGGGAAGGGGTTAAGTCATGCGTAGATTCAACAGGTCTGGCAGGAATCGGGCCTGGCTGTGGTTCGTGTAATTCAACCCAATTGTCAATTGACTTTGGTAAACTGGTGGATTTAGTAGCTAAGGGGGCAAATCGTTTTTCACATAGGGCCAGGTCCGACCAAACAGAATTTGGTGTTTTCTGGTCTAATGTTGAAGTCGTCTGATCGGAAACGTTCAAGTGTGACAAAAATAGGCGAAATTGGGAAGGGTGCAAATACTTTACACAGCCCTGTACCGCGTGCTGAGCCGCTCCGTGATATTAAGCCGCCATTTTTAGGGGCGATGGTATGAAGCTAGAGCACTCCCTCAAGTTTATCGTCTAAGCTCATCCACCAGCGGCGCCTCATAACGCCAATCACTGCTGTAAATAAAGGCAGCTTGGTAGAATGCAATGCAGGGGCGGCCAGACCCTGAGGGTTACATCTGACTGAAGAGGTGCTGAACTGGTCACATCTGGGACCACACCTCTTAAGGGGAGGGATCTATTGTCATGGCCCCACCTCTTAAAGGGGAGTGCTCTTAAAGGGGCTGGTTTAGGCTGCCCCCCCTACCCCGACCAATCCCTTCTATTATGTGTCCAGTAGTATGTGCTAATTCTCTTTGTGCTGGATCCTGATTGGCTGCAACGTGCGCTCTGCTCCCCCTTCCGCTTAGGTCTGCTATCTCTAATGTTTTCTTCTCTTCAGACTCCTGGGTCCAGGTCATGGCGCTCTGCAGCTTGTACCGCAACTTCCGAAGCTTAACGGTGGCGTGCAGCAGAACGGCACCCTCTGTGCTCAGTCACCAGGTCAGTGCCACCCCTCCACCAGCCACAGGGTGTATGCAGACGGGTGTTAATGGCGGCTCATTACATCATTCCCTTGTCCTATGTTTCTGACCCATCCACTAGGGGCGCTGTGTGTGTGTGTGTGTGAATTATTAATCAGCGACTGTCTGCTGGAACTTGTTTATAGTAACATGTGTAGTGTCCTTCTCCTCTGTAGGCTTCACCGTCCTTACTGCTGCCCTCTAGAGGTCTCCTCACCACATCGCACCTCAAGGCTCTAGAGATATGGAAGCCTCCGACCAAGTACACAATCAATCCTATAGGGAAGAGGAAAACGGGAGGGCGGGACCAGACCGGTGTGTAATATATTGTTAGATCGCTGTATATCACATCATTAAAGACTATCAGTCTCCAAATTGTATGTGCCGCTTGTCTCCCGAAATCTCTTGGGTGGCCACTCTTGTGTGGCCGTTTGACAACCCCCCCCCCCCCCCCCGCTCTCCTTGCCTAGCAGCTTTTGACCCCTTCCTTAGGCTGGCCTCCCGCTCTCCTTCTCCTTGACTGGCCACTTGTTCTTCTTTGCTGGCCGTTCATCCTCCTTCTTGTCTGCCAGTTCCTCCCCCCCCCCCCCCCCGCTTCTTTGCTGGCCATTCATCCCCCACTCCTTGGCTGGCCGTTCATCCCCCACTCCTTGGCTGGCCGTTCATCCCCCACTCCTTGGCTGGCCGTTCATCCCCCACTCCTTGGCTGGCCTCTCTAACCTCAGCAGTATTTCATTGTATTGGTGTGTTACAGGTCGGGTGCGTGTGCGTGGCATTGGAGGGGGACACAAGCAGCTCTTCAGGATGATTGACTTCCGTAGACTGAACTATGAGCTCGGACGGGAGAACAGTCCATTCCAGGAGAAGGTGATTGAGGTGCGCTACGACCCGTGCAGGTAATTACACGCAGCCCCATCTTAACACGTTGACCGATTCCCAGTGTCGCGCAACTCTCCCCCAAGACCAGGCCTTTAACCTGAGATGTGTGAGCTCCATGACTCTGTATCTTCGTGTGTGTGTCCCTTGTTATCATCTTTGGGTCATATGAAGTTCCGCTCTTGTATTCGCCTTGTGACGCGACATCTACTTCTCCCAATATCTCTGCGGAGCTTCATTCACGGGATAACTAAGACCGTTGTAGACCCACAGAAGGTCTCCTGCCTATTGGCGACTGCGGTCAGTTTTCGCGTCTCGTACCTTCTTTAGAGTTGTACTTCTATGATGGCTGAGCACTCGTCAGGAGTGGAGTGTTAGCTCTTTGTTACAGGTCCTGTTCTCTGTGTCTTTCTTGCTCTCGACAGGTCGGCAGACATCGCACTGGTGGCCGGTGGCAAGCGGAAACGTTGGATCATTGCTACAGAGAACATGAAGAACGGAGATTTGATCACGTCGTCCGGACACATTGGACGTATGGCAGGTATGATCCATGGAACGGACAGGGCGGGCGCAGCACATGTCACATGATTGTAACTGTTATTTGCTAGTGTTTGCTCAGGAGGGGGACGCCCATCCACTTGGAGCTCTGCCAGTTGGCACCCTGGTTAACTGCCTGGAAGTGATCCCCGGGAAAGGTGCCCAGTGCATCCGAGCTGCTGGTGAGTCACTGGGCTCTGCACACAAGACCCACAGGGAAGTGACGTGTGACTGTGTATATGACGTGGGCTCTTCTCCTCTCACAGGCACGTGTGGGGTGTTACTGAGAAAGGTGAACGGGACGGCCATTGTGCAGCTTCCGTCCAAGAGACAAGTGCAGGTGACCATGTCGTGACTTCTGCTCCTCCTGACTATGTGAGATTCCACAATCTGAGTGTCCCACCCTCTCCCCTTCACAGGTGCTAGAAACTTGCGTGGCCACTGTAGGACGTGTTTCGAACACCGACCACAACAAGCGGATAATCGGCAAGGCTGGGCGCAACCGCTGGTTGGGAATCCGACCGTCCAGTGGACTATGGAAGAGGAAAGGTGGCTGGGCTGGACGCAAGATTAAACCACTGCCCGCTCTCAAGAGCTACGTGAAGTTACCAAGTGCTAGACCAGCACCTCGGGCTTGACCACTGCCATGATTTATAACCTCCATGGTCTGGGCTGACCGCCATTGTTCCATCGTCCTTCATACTGGGGATGCAGAGCTTGATCAGAACCAATGTGATCACCCACGGTGAAGTCACTAGTACAGATCAGCATGTCTGGAGAAGTGCTGCAACCAGAGAGTAATCCTGGCCCTACCACTAGGTGGCAGTGCTGTGCTGGTGGGCAGTATAGTGCTGCCTTCACCCTTACTGTTGAGGTTAATGGAGTTCTGTTATGGAATAAAATAAGTGCACCTTTTGTATAACACACGATTGGTTCTTATTTCTCTGATCACGCATAAGGCAGTAAGACGTTACAATCAAGGATGCCCTATGGTAGGGAGGTGGTCAGGTGAGGATGTGTTGGATGCCCGGTGGTGGGGAGAAGGTCTCGCGAGGATGTGTTGGATGCCCTGTGGTGGGGAGGAGGTCAGGTGAGGATGTGTTGGATGCCCGGTGTTGGGAAGGAGGGGAGAAGGTCAGGTGAGGATGTGTTGGATGCCCGGTGGTGGGGAGAAGGTCTCATGAGGATGTGTTGGATGCCCTGTGGTGGGGAGGTGGTCAGGTGAGGATGTGTTGGATGCCCGGTGGTGGGGAGGTCTCATGAGGATGTGTTGGATGACCTGTGGTGGGGTGGTGGTCAGGTGAGGATGTGTTGGATGCCCTGTGGTGGGAAGGAGGGGAGAAGGTCAGGTGAGGATGTGTTGGATGCCCTGTGGTAGGGAGGAGGTCAGGTGAGGATGTGTTGGATGCCCTGTGGTGGGAAGGAGGGGAGAAGGTCAGGTGAGGATGTGTTGGATGCCCTCTGGTAGGGAGGAGGTCAGGTGAGGATGTGTTGGATGCCCTGTGGAGGGGAGGAGGTCAGGTGAGGATGTGTTGGATGCCCTGTGGTAGGGAGGAGGTCAGGTGAGGATGTGTTGGATGCCCTGTGGAGGGGAGGAGGTCAGGTGAGGATGTGTTGGATGCCCTGTGGTAGGGAGGAGGTCAGGTGAGGATGTGTTGGATGCCCTGTGGTGGGGAGAAGGTCAGGTGAGGATGTGTTGATGCCCTGTGGTGGGGAGGTGGTCAGGTGAGGATGTGTTGGATGCCCTGTGGTGGGGAGAAGGTCAGGTGAGGATGTGTTGATGCCCTGTGGTGGGGAGGTGGTCAGGTGAGGATGTGTTGGATGCCCGGTGTTGGGAAGGAGGGGAGGAGGTCAGGTGAGGATGTGTTGGATGCCCTGTGGTGGGGAGGTGGTCAGGTGAGGATGTGTTGGATGCTCTGTGGTGGGGAGGAGGTCAGGTGAGGATGTGTTGGATGCCCTGTGGTGGGAAGGAGGGGAGGTGGTCAGGTGAGGATGTGTTGGATGCCCTGTGGTGGGGAGGTGGTCAGGTGAGGATGTGTTGGATGCCCGGTGGTAGGAAGGAGGGGAGAAGGTCAGGTGAGGATGTGTTGGATGCCCTGTGGTGGGAAGGAGGGGAGAAGGTCAGGTGAGGATGTGTTGGATGCCCGGTGTTGGGAAGGAGGGGAGAAGGTCAGGTTAGGATGCGTTGGATGCCCTGTGGTGGGAAGGAGGGGAGAAGGTCAGGTGAGGATGTGTTGGATGCCCTGTGGTGGGAAGGAGGGGAGAAGGTCAGGTGAGGATGTGTTCGATGCCCGGTGTTGGGAAGGAGGGGAGAAGGTCAGGTGACGATGTGTTGGATGCCCTGTGGTGGGGAGGAGGTCAGGTGAGCATGTGTTGGATGCCCAGTGTTGGGAAGGAGGGGAGAAGGTCAGGTGACGATGTGTTGGATGCCCGGTGGTGGGGAGGTGGTCAGGTGAGGATGCGTTGGATGCCCTGTGGCGGGAAGGAGGGGAGACGTTCAGGTAAGGATGTGTTGGATTCCCTGTGGTGGGGAGAAGGTCTCGTGAGGATGTGTTGGATGCCCTGTGGTGGGGAGGAGGTCAGGTGAGGATGTGTTGGATGCCCGGTGTTGGGAAGGAGGGGAGAAGCTCAGGTGAGGATGTGTTGGATGCCTGGTGTTGGGAAGGAGGGGAGAAGGTCAGGTGAGGATGTGTTGGATGCCCGGTGGTGGGGAGAAGGTCTCGTGAGGATGTGTTGGATAACCTGTGGTGGGGAGGTGGTCAGGTGAGGATGTGTTGGATGCCCTGTGGTGGGAAGGAGGGGAGAAGGTCAGGTGAGGATGTGTTGGATGCCCTCTGGTAGGGAGGAGGTCAGGTGAGGATGTGTTGGATGCCCTCTGGTAGGGAGGAGGTCAGGTGAGGATGTGTTGGATGCCCTGTGGTGGGAAGGAGGGGAGGAGGTCAGGTGAGGATGTGTTGGATGCCCTGTGGTAGGGAGGAGGTCAGGTGAGGATGTGTTGGATGCCCTGTGGTGGGGAGGAGGTCAGGTGAGGATGTGTTGGATGCCCTCTGGTAGGGAGGAGGTCAGGTGAGGATGTGTTAGATGCCCTGTGGAGGGGAGGAGGTCAGGTGAGGATGTGTTGGATGCCCTGTGGTAGGGAGCAGGTCAGGTGAGGATGTGTTGGATACCCTGTGGTGGGAAGGAGGGGAGGTGGTCAGGTGAGGATGTGTTGGATGCCCTGTGATGGGGAGAAGGTCAGGTGAGGATGTGTTGGATGCCCTGTGGTGGGGAGGTGGTCAGGTGAGGATGTGTTGGATGTCCGGTGGTGGGGAGGAGGTCAGGTGAGGATGTGTTGGATGCCCGGTGTTGGGAAGGAGGGGAGAAGGTTAGGTGAGGATGCGTTGGATGCCCTGTGGTAGGCAGGAGGGGAGGAGGTCAGGTGAGAATGTGTTGGATGCCCTGTGGTGGGGAGGAGGTCAGGTGAGGATGTGTTGGATGCCCTGTGGTGGGGAGGTGGTCAGTTGAGGATGTGTTGGATGCCCGGTAGTGGGGAGGAGGTCAGGTGAGGATGTGTTGGATGCCCGGTGGTGGGAAGGAGGGGAGGAGGTCAGGTGAGAATGTGTTGGATGCCCTGTGGTGGGGAGGAGGTCAGGTGAGGATGCGTTGGATGCCCTGTGGTGGGGAGGAGGTCAGGTGAGGATGTGTTGGATGCCCTGTGGAGGGGAGGAGGTCAGGTGAGAATGTGTTGGATGCCCTGTGGTGGGAAGGAGGGGAGGAGGCCAGGGAGGGCTTGGATTAGTAGACCGATCAGAACTGCAACTCATCAGCGTTAAATGAAAAAAGAACAGATGATATAGACGTGTGTGTATATATGTAGTATGTGTGTTGATGTGTGTGTAGATATGTAGTGTGTGTGTGTGTGTAGATATGTAGTGTGTGTGTGTGTGGATGTAGACGTGTGTGTGTGTGTGTGTGTGTGTGTGTGTGTGTGTGTGTGTAGATGTAGACGTGTACAGTAGTGTTAAAAACAAAAAATAGTGAGTTTAAAGATAGCAAATAAAGCACAAAATCCTTGTAATAACTTATTTGCCTGAATCCCCTGGAAACCCTCCACGCTCTCCTCCACCGCTCTCCTCCGCCGCTCTCCTCCGCCGCTCTCCTCCGCCGCTCTCCTCCACGCCAGAACAAGAAGAACATTTCTCCAGTTTGTGTTATTACTGAAAGTAAAGAAAAAGAGGAGGAAGAGGAATATCCGGGTGTTCACAGCAGCGTCGGCATTTATCTATAAAAACTCAGAAATGTAACTGATAAATGTCTGAGCTGTCACGTTCCCGCAGTAATATCTGAGCTGTCACGTTCCCGCAGTAATATCTGAGCTGTCACGTTCCCGCAGTAATATCTGAGCTGTCACGTTCCCGCAGTAATATCTGAGCTGTCACGTTCCCGCAGTAATATCTGAGCTGTCACGTTCCCGCAGTAATATCTGAGCTGTCACGTTCCCGCAGTAATATCTGAGCGGTCACTCTCCCGCAGTAATATCTGAGCGGTCACTTTCCCGCAGTAATATCTGAGCTGTCACGTTCCCGCAGTAATATCTGAGCTGTCACGTTCCCGCAGTAATATCTGAGCTGTCACGTTCCCGCAGTAATATCTGAGCTGTCACTTTCCCGCAGTAATATCTGAGCTGTCACGTTCCCGCGGTAATATCTGAGCTGTCACTTTCCTGCGGTAATATCTGAGCTGTCACTTTCCTGCGGTAATATCTGAGCTCTCACTTTTCTGCAGTAATGTCGGAGCTGTCACTTTTCTGCGGTAATGTCGGAGCTGTCACTTTCCCGCAGTAATATCTGAGCGGTCACTCTCCTGCAGTAATATCTGAGCTGTCACTTTCCCGCGGTAATATCTGAGCTGTCACTTTCCTGCAGTAATATCTGAGCTGTCACGTTCCCGCAGTAATATCTGAGCTGTCACTTTCCTGCGGTAATATCTGAGCTGTCACTTTCCTGCAGTAATATCTGAGCTGTCACTTTCCCGCGGTAATATCGGAGCTGTCACTTTCCTGCAGTAATATCTGAGCTGTCACTTTCCCGCGGTAATATCTGAGCTGTCACTTTCCTGCAGTAATATCTGAGCTGTCACTTTCCTGCGGTAATATCTGAGCTGTCACTTTCCTGCAGTAATATTTGAGTTGTCACTTTCCCGCAGTTATATCTGAGCTGTCGCTTTCCCGCAGTAATATCTGAGCTGTCACTTTCCTGCAGTAATATTTGGTGACATCACCGCTGTCTCTGAGAACTCTTGACATGTTACGTGGAGTCCACACGTCCTGCCCCTGTGACCAGGTCTCCAGTCCAGGAAGATGATTGGACGACGCTCCACGGTTCCTCTGTACTTTTTGATGTCACTCCACAAGTTCTCTATGGGATTGAGGTCGGGGGTTGGGCTGCCGCTCCATTTGAAGTTCTCTTAGGGTATGTTCACACGGCCTATTTACGGACGTAATTCGGGCATTTTTGTCCCGAATTACGTCCGAAAATAGCGCCTCAATAGCGCTGACAATCATCTGCCCATTGAAAGCAATGGGCAGACGTTTGTCTGTTCACACGAGGCGTAATTTACGCGCCGCTGTCAAATGACGGCGCGTAAATAGACGCCCGCGTCAAAGAAGTGACTTGTCACTTGTTTGGCCGTAATTGGAGCCGTTATTCATTGACTCCAATGAATAGCAGCGCCAATTACGTCCGTAATTGACGCAGCGTTCAAGCGCCTGCAAGTGCCGTAACGGCTGAAATTACGGGGATGTTTTCAGGCTGAAACATCCCCGTAATTTCAGCCGTTACGGACGCCCTCGTGTGAACATACCCTTAGGGTATGTTCACACGATGAGAGGCATTTACGTGTGAAAAGACAGACTGTTTACAGCTGCCTCGTTTCACACGTAAATGCTCCTCCTCGCATTTTGCGAGCCGTTTGAGACGCTCGTAAATCTTGAGCTGTGCTTCATTGAGTTCAATGAAGAACGGCTCAAATTACGTGGCAAAGAAGTGCCCTGCATATAATGTATATAAGTGTCCTGCATATAATGTATATAAGTGTCCCGCACTTCTTTGCCGAGGCAGTCCATTTACGCGTCGTCGTTTGACAGCTGTCAAACGACGACGCGTAAATTACAGGTCGTCTGCACAGTACGTCGGCAAACCCATTCAAATGAATGGGCAGATGTTTGCCGACGTATTGTAGCCCTATTTTCAGACGTAAAACGAGGCATAATACGCCTCGTTTACGTCTGAAAATAGGTCGTGTGAACCCAGCCTTTCTGCTGCCTTTTGGGCCATTTCTCTTCGGCGTAGGACAACGTGATCTCAAGTATTGTGATCTATTCAGACTGATCGCTGATCCCTTGTATGTGATAAATAGGCCAAGCACCGGGTAGGAGACACATCCCCGTATCATGATTTTTGCAGCACCTCGCTTTCTGTCTTCACACTGGGGCCTGTACCCAGTGCTCGGGGTCGTCTGACATTGTCTACGGCCACTAGACCCAAAAAGAACAATTTTGCTTTCATCAGTCCACGACATGTGGCGCCGTTTCTCTTTGGGCGGTCAGTTTGTTCCCGGGCAGATTTTAACCCCTTCAGGACACATGTTCTTTGCGGCGAGTTCTTGCTGGTGACTCGTCTTCACTTAATCGTCTTGTGATTGGAGCAGATCACCGGAAACTTCACATCTTCATCTTTCTAGAGGTGATCATTGGCTGAGACTTTACCATTTTGGCTTTTCTTCCATCCATTGAACTGTAGTTCGCGCTTCCTTCCACGTCTCAGGTTTTGGCGTTTCCATCTGTGTCTCTCAGGTTTTGGCATTTCCATCCGCGTGTTTCAGGTTTTGGCACTTCCTTCCATGTCTCTCAGGTTTTGGCGCATCCTTCCGCGTCTCTCCAGTTTTGGCGCTTCCTTCCGCATCTCTCCGGTTTTGGCGCTTCCTTCCGCGTCTTTCAGGTTTTGCCGCTTCATTCCGCGTCTTTCAGGTTTTGCCGCTTCATTCCTCATCTTTCTGGTTTTGGCGCTTCCTTCCGCGTCTCTCCAGTTTTGGCGCTTCCTTCCGCGTCTCTCCAGTTTTAGCGCTTCCTTCCGCGTCTCTCAGGTTTTGGCGCTACCTTCCGCGTCTCTCAGGTTTTGCCGCTTCCTTCCGCGTCTTTCAGGTTTTGCCGCTTCCTTTCGCGTCTTTCAGGTTTTGGCGCTTCATTCATCATCTTTCTGGTTTTGGCGCTTCCTTCCGCATCTCTCCAGTTTTGGCGCTTCCTTCCGCGTCTCTCCAGTTTTGGCGCTTCCTTCCGCGTCTCTCCAGTTTTGGCGCTTCCTTCCGCGTCTCTCCGGTTTTGGCGCTTCCTGCCGCGTCTTTCAGGTTTTGCCGCTTCCTGCCGCGTCTTTCAGGTTTTGCCGCTTCATTCCTCATCTTTCTGGATTTGGCGCTTCCTTTCGCGTCTTTCTGGTTTTGGCGCTTCCTTCCGCGTCTCTCAGGTTTTGTCCCTTCCTTCCGCGTGTCTCAGGTTTTGGCCCTTCCTGCCGTGTCTCTCAGGTTTTGGTCGCCACTTCAAGGATAGTTTTAGCTGAGCAGCCGATATTTGCTGCACTTCTCTAGATGTTTTTCCTTCTCCAATCAACTTTTTAATCAAAGACCTTTTTCATCAGAACATTGTCTGGATCATTGTCGGGGCCCGCAGCATGAGGGGGTCTGTGCCGCCCACCGGCATGGGCCCCCCATGGCCAGAGACTCCGCTAGCAGCTGCTATAGCGAGACGCCACTGAAGGGGTTGTTCCTACAAAAGACATGGGATACATGTGTGATCGGTGGGACGCCAAACGATAAGGAGAACGGGGGACTGGATGTCCCCTGAAGTTCTCCATGACAAGCATCAGGCTTCCGGAGTCTGCCGGCAGCTCCATAGAAATGAATTGTTCACCGGTCGAGCCTGTGCGCATGCGTGACCAGCGCTCCTTTCATTTTCATTGAACTGTGCTGTAGGGCGTTATCTACAGGGGGGGGCTGTATGGCGCTATATACAGCTGTAGGGCATTATCTACAGGGGGGGCTGTACGGCGCTATCTACAGGGGGGGGCTGTACGGCCTTTTCTACAGGGGGGGGGGGCTGTACTGCGCTATCTACAGGGGGGGGCTGTACGGCGCTATGTACAGGGGGGTTGTATTCCATTATCTACAGCAGGGGGGCTGTATGGTGCTATCTATAGGGGGCGCTATGTGGCAGAATCTACAGGGAGGCACTATCTACAAGGGGGGTTGTGTGATATCCAGGGGAGGGGGGCCCCAGTCAAAAGTTTGCTATGGGGCCCAGTCTTTCCTAGTTACGCCCCTGGTCTGGAACGACCCGTTTTCCCCAGTATTTCAGAAGGAAATACCCAATAACCTACATGTGCGACATTTACCACCCTCCGACCTTAAATAAGGGCAACAATGTACCCCTGTTATTCCACAGAATAAAGGATTCACCAATGTAACACCGCGATTCTTGTGAACAACTAATGATTCAATTCCTCAGAACGAGCGGCTCGCTTCCAGCTGATATGTTTGGGCCCTCCCCTTCCTGGTATAATACGGGCGCCCTCGCTTCCAGCTGATATGTTTGGGTCCTCATCTTTCTGGTATAATACGGGCACCCTCGCTTCCAGCAGATATATTTGGGTCCTCCCCTTCCTGGTATAATACGGGCACCCTCGCTTCCAGTTGATATGTTTAGGTCCTCCCATTCCCGGTATAATATGGGCGCTCTTACTTCCAACAGATATGTTTGGGCCCTCCCCTTCCTGGTATAATACGGGCGCCCTCGCTTCCAGCAGATATGCTTGGGCCCTCCCCTTCCTGGTTCCCTAATTTTAGGGCCTCGATAAATCGCCTTTTGAAACATAAGAAATATTCCCCTTGGGCCGGCACAACCGCATATTTTTATTTCCTGACTTATTAGAGCCTTAACTTATTCTTAACTCACTACACCCCTAGATTAATTACTCAAGGGCTGTAGTATCCCAAATGGAGTCACTTTTTTGGGCGTTTTCATTCTTTTGTCCCCTCAGGGGCTTTGTAAATGTGACATGGCGTCCGCAAACCATTCCTGCTAAATTTGAGCTCCAAAAGCCAAATCGCGCTCCTTCCCTTCTGAGCCCCGCCGTGTGTCCAAACAGCCGTTTATGACTACATGTGGGGTATAGTTTTCCTTGGGAGAAATTGCTTTACAAATGTTGCGGTGCTTTTTCTCCTTTAGTCCTTGTGGAAATGAGAAAATTCGCTAAACCTACATTTTCTTTGAAAGAATGTAGACTTTTTTAATTTTTACGGCCTATTTCCAATAATTTCTGCAATAAACCTGTGGGGTCAAAATTCTCATTATCCCCCTAGATAATTTCCTTGAGGGGTGCAGTTTCCCAAATGGGGTCTTTTTTGGGGTGTTTCCTATGTTTCGGCACCACTAGACCTCTTCAAACCCGACATGGTGCCTAAAATATATTCTAATAAAAAGAAAGCCCCAAAATCTTCTAGGTGCTTCTTTGCTTCTGAGGCCAGTGCTTCAGTCCATTAGGACACTAGGGCCACATGTGGGACATTTCTAATCTGGGCAATAAATATTGAGTTGTATTTCTCTGGTAAAACCTTCTGTGTTACAAAAATAAATGGATAACAAATGAATTTCTGCAAAAAAAAAACACAAAACATTTGTAAATTTCCCCTCTACTTTGCTGTAATTTCTGTGAAACACCTAAAGGGTTAAGAAATGCTGTTTTGAATACTTTGAGGGGTGAAGTTTTTAAAATGGGGTGACTTATTGGGGGTTTCTAATATATAAGGACCTATGTCTGATTTGAAAAATGAGGCGGTCAGGAAGGTAGTGGCCAAAGCGGGAAGGGCTTAATGCTACCATTTTGGGGTACATGCGAGGTTTTGATCACTTTTTATTCCATTTATTGTGGGAGATGTGGTGACCAAAAAATAGCAATTCTGCCGTGTTTCTTAATTGGTTTATTGTTTATTTTTTTCACGGCGCACGCGGCGGTTAAATAACGATATATTGTAAAAGTTCAGACTTTTACGGAAGTGGCGATACCAATTCTGTTAATTTTTTATTTTTTTTACTATACAATGCTTTAGGGGGAAAAGTTGTTTTTTTTTTGTTTTATTAGTCCTCCTAGGAGACTTGAACCAACGATCGTTTGATCACTTGCGCTGTGTACTGCAATACTAATGTATTGCAGTATATCGTCTTTCTTATAGGAGCACAAAGATGGCAAACATGGGGGCCTTGATTAGGCCCCCAGGCTGCCATAGCAACCATCGCCACCCCACGATTGCATTCCGGGGGCTGTGATGAGCGGTTAGAGGGGATTGCCCCCCTCTTTCTAACGATTTAAATACCATAGTCGCTATTGACCGTGGCATTTAATAGCTCGTTACTGTGAAGTGTCGGCTGTAACATACGGCCGACACCCGCATTGTATGGAGTGAGCTTAGCCCGTGAGCCCGCTCCATACTTCCCCTACCCGGCTATGATATATCAATACTTCAAATGTCGGGAAGGGGTTAAATACAGTACAACATAAAAACAAAATAGGCTTTTCCTCATATCCTCAGGGAAACCTACAGACGTGTTTTCTTCATAAGTGACTATGAAAACTAATTTTTAAAGCTTCTTACAATGCAGGTAGTTGCGCCGGTTCCTCGGGCACAGGAGAGGCGAGGCCGTTAGTTTCGTCTGTTCTTAGTAAAAAAGCCGATTGGCTCTTTCAGGACGATAATAAACCTAAAACCTTTGAGCAAATTTGTATCATGCCATCACTTCAAGATGAAATCGATCAGATCGACAATTCTGCGGATTCAGGAGAATCATGTGATGGCTACAATCAATCTTCAGGATGCTTAGTACCACGTAGCCATTCATCTGTGGTACCAAAAATCTCTAAGAGTCCGTTCACACGCTTAACCAAAAACGCCTGAAAATACGGAGCTTCAAGGCGGCGGCGGCCCCTTAGGATTTATACATTAGGCATTACATGGGGTATTATGTTTGACATTGGTATCACGTCTCCGGAATAATCAATAAACTTCTAAAGAAGAAAAGTTCACTTAGTGATTGACGGATCTATTCCATCTGTACATTAGTGGGGTCGGGGTGTGACTGTTCATCCAATTTAATTGCTGGTGGAGCATGAACTGGAGTCGGGTCCATAGACGCATCAGTGAGACGACCTATAATGTTATGCGGTGGAGCGTGAACTGGAGTCGGGTCCATAGACGCATCGGTGAGACGTCCTATAATGTCTGGTGGACGGTCGTCTCTATCAGAGCAACAGAAGATTTCAGAGGAAATGATCTACACACTAGAAAATAAGAAATTCCCTGTCACGTGTGGTGGCCGGTCATGAAGGAAGAGCAGGAATCCATTGGGATGGGCTGCTGTTCAGTGTTGGTCATTTACTGTAGGAAAATTGTTAGCTTAAGATCTGTACAGCTGTAGAAGCGTCACAGTTGCAGGATGGGGCGCAAATGGCTTATTGTGTTGTAGAAAACAAAAGGTCCGTTTCATTCCTTGTTTTCCTGTAAAGCAATTTGCCCTTCATAAAACCCCATATTAAAAGCCAAGCTACTTTCTAATATTTTTAAATTAATAAATCCCGGCCGTTGCTGAGTTATTACCCACTTCTCTCCCGGAAGTCACCTGTCAATCAAACTTTCATCCTGCCGAAGACGGGACGTTGCTAAGTTTGCACAGTTTCTCTGTCCTGAGCGGTGGTTTCCCGTGCTTCGCACATGCTCAGACTGAGGGTTACGACATAGATTATGTATGGAGTCTGAGGGTTATGATATAATAATGTATACAGAATGAGGGTTATGATATGACGACAGAGAGGGGGAACGGGCGTTTACGATATAGACTGATACAGACTGAGGGTTATGATATAGATTATGTATAGAGACCGAGGGTTATAATGTGGATGACGGATACAGACTGAGGGTTATGATATGGATGACGGATACAGACTGAGGGTTATGATATGGATGACGGATACAGACTGAGGGTTATAATGTGGATGACGGATACAGACTGAGGGTTATGATGTAGATGACGGATACAGACTGAGGGTCATGATATGGATGACGGATACAGACTGAGGGTTATAATGTGGATGACGGATACAGACTGGGTTATGATATGGATGACGGATACAGACAGGGTTATGATATGGATGACAGATACAGACTGAGGGTTATTATATGTAAGATGGATACAGACTGAGGGTTATAATATGGATGACTGATACAGACAGGGTTATCATATGGATGACGGATACAGACGGAGGGTTATCATATAGATGACGGATACAGACTGAGGGTCATGATATGGATGACGGATACAGACTGAGGGTTATAATATGATGACTGATACAGACAGGGTTATGATGTGGATGACGGATACAGACTGAGGGTTATGATGTGGATGATGGATACAGACAGGGTTATGATGTGGATGACGGATACAGACTGAGGGTTATGATGTGGATGACGGATACAGACTGTGGGTTATGATATGGATGACAGATACAGACTGAGGGTTATTATATGTAAGATGGATACAGACTGAGGGTTATAATATGATGACGGATACAGACGGAGGGTTATCATATGGATGACGGATACAGACTGAGGGTTATGATGTGGATGACGGATACAGATTGAGGGTTATGATGTGGATGACGGATACAGATTGAGGGTTATGATGTGGATGACGGATACAGACTGAGGGTTATGATGTGGATGACGGATACAGACAGAGGGTTATGATATGGATGACAGATACAGACTGAGGGTTATGATATGGGTGACTGATACAGACAGGGTTATGATGTGGATGACGGATACAGACTGAGGGTTATGATATGGATGACTGATACAGACAGGGTTATGATGTGGATGACGGATACAGACTGAGGGTTATGATGTGGATGACGGATACAGACAGGGTTATGATGTGGATGACGGATACAGACTGAGGGTTATGATGTGGATGACGGATACAGACAGAGGGTTATGATATGGATGACAGATACAGACTGAGGGTTATGATATGGGTGACTGATACAGACAGGGTTATGATGTGGATGACGGATACAGACTGAGGGTTATGATATGGATGACTGATACAGACAGGGTTATGATGTGGATGACCGATACAGACTGAGGGTTAAGATATGGATGACTGATACAGACAGGGTTATGATGTGGATGACGGATACAGACTGAGGGTTATGATGTGGATGACGGATACAGACAGGGTTATGATGTGGATGACGGATACAGACTGAGGGTTATGATGTGGATGACGGATACAGACAGAGGGTTATGATATGGATGACAGATACAGACTGAGGGTCAAGATGTCAGGTCCGTATTTCACACCGAATAACCACCTCTGTAAATTGAAAGCTGAAGGCATGCCTGGAGAGAAGTACAACACACAGAGTAATGTTTGGTACTGCTTCCCTCTCAGCCAGGCGGAAGACTGAAAAACTTTTTATTCAGAACAAAGAAACACAGAAAGAGACACATGCCTCCTCCCCAGAGATGTATGTGGGAGTGCCCAAGCCCCCACCAGTTTCTCAGACTCACTCTTCTTGCATTCCAGGGGGCGGTGTCTTCCATAGGTGTGTCCGACATGAAAAAAGAACTTGTTGTATATGTCAGTATATTAAACAAAGAACTGAAATGTATATACATATGTGTGAGGATAATATTTTTCAAACAATATACATAGTAATGATCCCTGACAGTCCCCCCTAAAAATATTATTATTCTATCCCTGAGTCTTGCCAAGCAACCTATCACTGACCACTCGAATCAGGCGGGTAGGGGTTTTGGATTTCTTCACCAGATTGAGACGAGCTACTCCTGATGAGTAACCCCCCTTTGTACCTGGACTTCCAAGGTGTCGGAGTGGTCCTAACTTTCCCTATTCTCCTCTGGATACAGGATGGTTGTCTTGGTATAATCTACAAACCGCTGCTGGTTGTAATATATATACACTACCGTTCAAAAGTTTAGGGTCACTTAGAAATTTCCTTGTTTTTGCAAGAAAATCACTGTTTTTTTCAATGAAGAGAACATGAAATGAATCAGAAATCCACTCTATACATTGTTAATGTGATAAATGACTATTCTAGCTGCAAACGTCTGGTTTTTAATGCAATATCTACATAGGTGTATAGAGGCCCATTCCCAGCAACCATCACTCCAGTGTTCTAATGGTACATTGTGTTTGATAACTGTGTTAGAAGGCTAATGGATGATTAGAAAACACTTCAAAACACTTGTGCAATTATGTTAGCACCGCTGTAAACCGTTTTGCTGTTTAGAGGAGCAATAAAACTGATCTTCCTTTGAGCTAGTTGAGAATCTGGAGCATTACATTTGTGGGTTCGATTAAACTCTCAAAATGGCTATAAAAAGAGAGCTTTCATGTGAAACTCGACAGTCTATTCTTGTTCTTAGAAATGAAGGCTATTCCATGCGAGAAATTGCCAAGAAACTGAAGATTTCCTACAACGGTGTGTACTACTCCCTTCAGAGGACAGCACACACAGGCTCTAACCAGAGTAGAAAGAGAAGTGGGAGGCCCCGCTGCACAACTGAGCAACAAGACAAGTACATTAGAGTCTCTAGTGTGAGAAATAGACGCCTCACAGGTCCTCAACTGGCAGCTTCATTAAATAGTACCCGCAAAACGCCAGTGTCAACGTCTACAGTGAAGAGGCGACTCCGGGATGCTGGCCTTCAGGGCAGAGTGGCAAAGAAAAAGCCATATCTGAGACTGGCTAATAAAAGGAAAAGATTAAGATGGGCAAAAGCTCAGACATTGGACGGAGGAAGATTGGAAAAAAGTGTTATGAACAGACGAATCGAAGTTTGAGGTGTTTGGATCACACAGAAGAACATTTGTGAGACGCAGAACAACTGAAAAGATGCTGGAAGAGTGCCTGACGCCATCTGTCAAGCATGGTGGAGGTAATGTGATGGTCTGGGGTTGCTTTGGTGCTGGTAAAGTGGGAGATTTGTACAAGGTAAAAGGGATTTTGAATAAGGAAGGCTATCACTCCATTTTGCAACGCCATGCCATACCCTGTAGAGAGCGCTTGATTGGAGCCAATTTCATCCTACAACAGGACAATGACCCAAAGCACACCTCCAAATTATGCAAGAACTATTTAGGGAAGAAGCAGGCAGCTGGTATTCTATCTGTAATGGAGTGGCCAGCGCAGTCACCAGATCTCAACCCCATAGAGCTGTTGTGGGAGGAGCTTGACCGTATGGTACGCAAGAAGTGCCCATCAAGCCAATCCAACTTGTGGGAGGGGCTTCTGGAAGCATGGGGTGAAATTTCTCCCGATTACCTCAGCAAATTAACAGCTAGAATGCCAAAGGTCTGCAATGCTGTAATTACTGCAAATGGAGCATTCTTTGACGAAAGCAAAGTTTGAAGGAGAAAATTATTATTTCAAATAAAAATCATTATTTCTAACCTCGTCAATGTCTGGACTGTATTTTCTAGTCATTTTGCAACTCATTTGATAAATATAAGTGTGAGTTTTCATGGAAAACACAAAATTGTCTGGGTGACCCCAAACTTTTGAACGGTAGTGTATATATAATTAATCCGGGCTACATTTTTATTAACAGTAATAATTTTCGCACTGTCACTTACTGTCCTAACGGGACTTTTACCCCTGCAGATATAACAGGTCATGGGCAGCACAGTGACCTTCACCTCACACCTTCACATAAAACTCCTCAGATTGTAATTTGCAGCACTGTGGCATATTTACACACATTATAATTATAAACCTCAGACATTATAAACAATAGGGCCTCAACTAATAACATAATGCTATCACCAATCTCATGCTATCACCCTCAGGTTTCGGGTCCCATCAGTTCATTGCCAGTCCTGTATACCATCTTCTTCTTCTCCTGTCTTCTGCTCTTCACTGACTGTCACCCTCAGGGTAACCCACACAATTGTGGAGTCAGACTACGTTGGTGTCCAGTGGGGGAGTTATTATTACCCCCTCCTAGCCACTTACTTATCAAAACACTTGATCCTGCTGACGGATTCACTCAGGTCTTTGGTCTTTACTTTGATCTTTGCTGATGTCATCAGGACTCGGTTTGGTCCTTCTCATCTGTCCGACACCGTCTCTTTTAGTTTACGTCATCAGGCTGTACATAGCACCTGATGCTGTGAGCCTGGGGTGAGATCCCACGTAGGCGGATTAGTGGAGTTGTATTGTGACTATCAAACCCTCCGCATCTGTACTCTTCCTCTGGTAAGTTACTTGTCTGGGCGGCCGCTTAGAATTGTGACACTGCCGTCAGTTCATGATAAACGCGTCGTAGTGGCTCAGGCTGCGCCTGCCGCATCTCAGTGATGGAGTTCATCATATTAAAAGTCTCTTAGTTCATATTTACTGGCACTTGCTGGGGACCCCCAACTCTTGTCAATTGTTAAAATAAATACTAATCTGGTGATAACATCATCCGCATACGCTATAAACGTTCTAAGTACATACAATAATGTCAGGCCCTTAAACGACATCAAACACCTTTATATATATATATATATATATATATATATATATATATATATATATATATATATATATATAAATAAGGAAAAACTTCTCTGTTACAATGGACAGTGCACCTAGAAGATGTGTAATTATTGGGTACTTCATTTGCACTTGGTGATACTCTTTCAGCAGGATTTGTACTTTGATCTCAGCTGATTGCCTAGAACATCTCCACCTCACAGAAACATACACAGATTCCACATGTTTATTTGACAAACCAATTTTTCTTGCTCTAATCTGGTTTGTTCTACCTGGGAAGGCCTCTCAAGGTCGGTTCTCTTCATGGGAGGCGGGTATGATAAGGTTGGCACCGGTCTGCCAGGACTGTTCTGTAGGCAAATCAAACAGCTCTAACAGAATTTAGCAGCAACAGCTGTAAAGCCTGGGGCATACCAATTAGATCTTACCAAATCAATCCTTGCAGTCTTGGGGCATATGTGAGGTCATACACCATCAATGCAAGGGCCATCAAGAGTGCCTTGGGTGTTACCGGTTTACCTTCCTTTATCCGTCCACATTCTGTCAGAATCTGGTTCTCACGCCTTCCGCTCCCAGTTGGACTCTTCCTGTGGAGAACAAGCTTTTGATAGCCTAATCAGTAATTGATCTTAATGAGATAATTAACTTGAAGAAAAACATTAACAATGACAGATTTATGTTAAACGTTCACACTGGTCAGTAACTAAAACTGATACCTACAAACTGATTCCTCTTCTTTATATATACATATCTATACATACACATATATACACTGCACAGAATTCTCTGCTCTAAAATTTCCCTTTCACAACAAAAATAAAAATAAACTAATAAAAATGTTTTCAAATGGGAATATTCCGCTTCTGTACCTTTTTATCTGTCGCATGACTCTAATAGTCCAATGCTAAGGCTGGTCTAGAACTTTACATAAAACTCAACCTCAGTATTTAATATTCCCGCAACACTTCTTAAATACAGTTATTAAACAAACTAACTTTGGGACAACATCTGGAGAACTGCTGACATCTTATCATTGTACAAACATCAGGTCAATACTTGGGATAACATTGTTCCCCCGTCACTTACACACAACATCTGCAGTGGGGAAGATACAGGCCGGGCTTCAGGCCCCCCTGAGAACAGGTCTACACACACGAGCACATTGTCATACACTTCTACCTCGGGTAGTTGTATGTTCTGCAGTCGCTGGGACGGGTAATCTGGCCGGGCTGCACTTTTCACAGGTACCTTTGCTGTTTTACCTATGTCATGCCGTACGCACATCATGCCGGCTGCTACAAACCAAGCGGTGGCATTATTGTATCCAGGGACAAGCCAATTTACTGACACCTGGCTGCACATATCCTTGTTGTCATTTCTGTCCTCTCTTGCTCTCTCGATTGGCTTACCCGATGATCCAATAAAGTTCCTACTACCAATGGGCCCATAATTGTGGGCGATGCCAAAAGCGTACCTAGAGTCAGTGCAAATGTCGGCCGTCTTACCTTTTGCCAGGTTACAGCCTCAGCAAGCACCTCCAGCTCCGCTCCTTGAGATGAACAAGAAGGTGAGAGTGGTTTCTGGATGATTTACCTGGTGCCTCGTATCCTGTCTTGTACATACTGTATAATAAAATCTCTTTATTACAAATTTACATTAAAAACCCATGTCACATATAGATAGAACATCTCAAAGGGGTGGCGTCTTCATCCTCTGAAATAAAAACAAATATTATACACTTCTCCACACTCATCTGATAATCCAGAATACTTTGAGAATCTCACTTTTATCCGGTTTTTCAAATACTTGATTAATACAAAAACAAATAAAAATAAAACATTCCTAAAAACTTGACATCAAATTAACAATGTCCAGACAATTTTTCATTTATTTATTTTTTTGTTTTGCCTTCTCCCCCATCTAAATCTGTAAAGACCCATCTGTGAGTGACGTCACCTCTGCCTCCTGTGACAAAGATATGGATGACTGATACAGACGGAGGGTTATGATATGGATGACAGATACAGACTGAGGGTTATGATATGGGTGACGGATACAGACTGAGGGTTATGATATGGATGACGGATACAGACTGAGGGTTATGATATGGATGACGGATACAGACTGAGGGTTATCATATGGATGACGGATACAGACTGAGGGTTATGATATGGATGACGGATACAGACTGAGGGTTATGATATGGGTGACGGATACAGACTGAGGGTTAAGATATGGGTGACGGATACAGACTGAGGGTTATGATATGGATGACGGATACAGACTGAGGGTTATCATATGGATGACGGATACAGACTGAGGGTTATGATATGGATGACGGATACAGACTGAGGGTTATGATGTGGATGATGGATACAGACTGAGGGTTATGATGTGGATGACGGATACAGACTCAGGGTTATCATATGGATGAAGGATACAGACTGAGGGTTTTGATACAGACTATGGATATAGACTGAGGGTTATGATATGGATGACGGGTACAGACTGAGGGTTATGATACAGACTATGGATATAGACAGAGGATTATGACGTTGATGTCTCTGCCCGGCTGCCTCCCTCATCATGGCTTACCTCCGGCTCCTCTAACCTTCTAATGAAGATAACGTCTCTGATTGGTTTTTAGCAGTGTGAAGAATAAATGTCTTCATGTGGAGCTACACTTCACCACCTCATAATAGTCTCGGAGGAGCGCCACCATCCCCTCACCTTTTTGCTGCACTAACTCTTCATGTGGATGTATCCGGAGTCATGTAAATACCATTTTATATCAATACATTTTTTATTGAATTTCCAGCTGAGTGGACGTGGTATAATTAGAATAACCATCATATATTGATCAGTAGTTCTGTAGAATAACCCTATATACATAGTACTGGTCGACCAGCATGTAGAAGTTTGGGAAACAGAGGAAAGGTGGGTCAGGAGGGATGGGCGTCCTAAAGGATTGACGGGGGGGGAGGGGGGGGGGCAAAGGTTCATTTTAGAGAGAGGAGAGAGGAAAGCCTATTTGAATTCCCAGGAAAGGGATAGAAGTATTTTCCCTCTGAAAAGGAAACTCTGCTTGTATGATTTGTTTCAAGGTGGGGTTAATGAACAATCCAAATATCGGAGACTTGGAAGAAATAATCTTGTAATATGAAACAAAACCAAATCGGGATATAATGTTGGAGGTTTCTCTTAGTGAGGGTAAGGGGTCAGAGATTGTTAAGAGGCCGTCGTCTGTAAATAGACCCAGCTTATGCTGGCGAAATACCACAGGGATAACTTCAATATTTAAATTGACGCGGATGGATTCTGCAAAGGGTTCCATTATTAAAGTAAACCATAAGGCTGAGCGTGGACAACCCCGTCGTGTACCATTCGTTATATGGAAGGGAGAGGAAAGGGATTAATTTCATAGGACTTTAGCCGAGGGGGAAATATAAGGAGCTTGTATAGCCCCAAAAATCTTACCAAAAAACCGTGGAAAATGCAAAACCCCAATGTATTCTGTCGAACGCCTTCTCTGCGTCCAGCGTAAGGTAGAGAAAATGCGTCCAACTACCACCCACCCCGGCCAAAAGATTAATAATGCGTCGTCAGTCTGAGTGGATTAATGTAGGTAAGACATCAATTAAAGGGAACCTTTCACCTGCCCATAGGCGTGCAGCATATAATGGGGGGGCTGCACAGACCCTGGGGCACTTTACATCATTTTCCTATCCTCTTCCGTTATTTAGACATCGGTGACGTTATATTTGGCGCCCGATATTTAAATAACCCCCTGAACGATCAATGGGGTGTGTAACATGGCTGTGAACTGTCCAATCAGCTCTGCCGTCGCTGCCACCAGTGAACAGAAGAGAAGAATGTGAATTCTTCCGTTCCGTTGCGGCGGGAGCATCGTCAGCAGCGGCGTCGGAGCTGTGCGCGCACGCTCTCACTCTTCAGCTCCCGGCAGACAAGGACGACAAGACTGTGATCACACGCTCTCCTCTCTCCAGCTCTGGCTGTGACACTGTCCGTAGCTGATTGGACAATGTCACAGCAATGTTACACGCCCCCTTGCCAATTACACGCCCCATTGACCGTTCTGGGGGTTATTTAAATATCGGGCACCAAATATAACGGCACCTATATCTAAATTTTTTTTCTATCCTCCTTCGTTATATAAAGTGCCCCAGGGTTTGTGCAGCCCGGCCCATTACACGCTGCACTCTGTAGCATATCTATGGGCAGGTGAAAGGTTCTTTAAGCGAGTGGCTAAAAGTTTAGCGGATATTTTCGTGTCACCGTTAAGGAGGGAGATCGGTCTAAAGTTGTCTGGAGTGGTTGGAGGTTTCCCAGGGTCGGGGATGGTTACGATCGTTGCTACAATCATCTCTTGTGGTAATTTCCCTGAGGATATAGCTAAATCAGAGACCGCAGTGAAGCGTGGGGAAAGGGCAGAGGCGCAGGTGCGGTGGTATTCATTAGAGAAGCCGTTGGGCTCGGGTGCTTTTTGTTGGGCTTCATTAGGCTGATTATTTTAGAAATGTCTAATTGTGTAACTGGGGCTTTGAAAAGGGACCGCTGTCCTGTCCATAACGAGGGAAGTTCAAGTGATTCTAAGAATTTGCTTACGTTTCGGTTCGGGGGGGGGGGTTCATCTCTAGATTGTCTTGTCATGTCAGAAATTTGTCAAACGTTTAGCTACAATTTAACATTTTGTAGGGCCCCCCTGTCTACCAGAAACCTGTAAATTGTGGAGAAGGACCGACGACTCTGGGAATAGTAAGAATATTCCCTAGAGGAGGAGTTCATACATCGAACATGTCGTATATTTCCTCCCTATGCAGCCACGCGGACCGTGCTGACAGAGATCTCCTGTCCTGGTTGGTGGTTCCCATTGAGCATCAGGCATAATATTAAAGTCTCTACATATAATAAGTTTCCCTTTAGTGATCTTTCAGTTTTTACGCATACATTTTTTCAATAATTTAATTTGAGAAGTGTTAGGGGCGTATATATTGGCTACATCAACAAGAGATTCAGTTAATTGAAAGGAAACCGAGTCTTATGGAAGTCACGACCCCTGCGCTCTCTTGTGTGCAGCATTGGCCTGGAATATGACGGGGCATTTAGGATGGGAAAATTTCCAATGGGCGTTATTTTTTACCAGATTACATTTTTTGGTTACCTATAGGGCTGGGTCTAAAAATATTAAGGCTGATGCACTGTCGCGTAGCTTCATGGCCAGCCCTCCTTCGGAGGAAGATCCTGCTTGTGTTTTGCCTCCAGGTATAATCATTTCCTCTATTGATTCTGATTTAGTCTCTGAAATTGCTGCTGATCAAGGTTCAGCTCCCGGGAACTTTCCTGAGAACAAGCTGTTTGTTCCCCTGCAATTCCGGCTAAGGGTACTTAGGGAAAATCTTGACTCCGCACTATCTGGTCATCCAGGCATCCTGGGTACCAAGCACCTCATTGCCAGAAACTATTGGTGGCCTGGGTTGCGTAAAGACGTTAAGGCCTACGTCGCCGCTTGTGAGGTTTGTGCTAGGTCCAAGACTCCCAGGTCCCGACCAGCGGGCTTACTACGTTCTTTGCCCATTCCCCAGAGACCTTGGACCCATATCTCTAAGGATTTTATCACCGATTTGCCTCCATCTCAAGGCAAGTCGGTGGTGTGGGTTGTAGTTGACCGCTTCAGTAAGATGTGTCACTTTGTGCCCCTCAAAAAACTACCCAATGCTAAGACGTTAGCTACCTTGTTTGTCAAACACATCCTGCATCTCCATGGGGTCCCTGTCAATATTGTTTCTGACAGAGGGGTACAATTTGTTTCTTTGTTTTGGAGAGCCTTCTGTAAAAAGTTGGAGATTGATCTGTCCTTCTCCTCTGCCTTCCATCCTGAAACTAATGGCCAAACGGAGAGGACTAATCAGTCTCTAGAACAATATTTAAGGTGTTTTATCTCTGACTGTCAATATGATTGGGTCTCCTTCATTCACCTCGCCGAATTTTCCCTTAATAACCGGGTCAGTAACTCGTCAGGGGTCTCCCCCTTTTTCTGTAATTTTGGGTTTAATCCACGGTTCTCCTCCGTTTCACCTGGTAGTTCCAACAATCCCGAGGTAGAGGTCGTTCATCGGGAACTGTGCACAGTCTGGGCCCAGGTTCAGAAGAACCTAGAGGCGTCCCAGAGCATACAAAAAACTCAGGCAGATAGAAAACGTTCTGATAACCCCTTGTTTATGGTCGGGGATCTGGTGTGGCTATCGTCTAAAAATTTGCGCCTTAAGGTCCCGTCCAAGAAGTTTGCTCCCCGGTTTATAGGGCCGTACAAGGTCATTGAAGTCCTCAATCCTGTCTCCTTCCGACTGGAGTTGCCCCCATCTTTTCGAGTACACGACGTGTTTCATGCCTCCCTCCTTAAACGCTGCTCCCCGTCCTTGGCTCCCTCGAGGAAACCTCCTGTCCCCGTTCTCACCCCTGAGGGGGTAGAATTCGAGGTGGCCAAGATTGTGGACAGGAAGATGGTCCAAGGCTCTCTCCAGTACCTGGTCCATTGGAGAGGATACGGGCCTGAGGAGAGGACTTGGGTACCCGCCCGGGATGTTCACGCTGGGGTATTAGTCAGGAGGTTCCACCTTCGTTTCTCCAATAAACCAGGTCCATCTAGAAAGGGTCCGGTGGCCCCTCATAAAAGGGGGGGTACTGTTAAGGATCTGCCAGGCACAGCTTCTGTATCCACTCCCATAGGTAATCAGTCTGCACCTGCTTCTATGTCTGTGAAACTGACTCCATCTTCCACCACTCAGGATGGCAGGCTTAGGAGTGGGAGAGCCTATCACAGCCTGGCCAGACGGAGCTAGCTCCCGCCCTCTGTCTATTTATACCTGCCTTTCCTGTTCCTCATTGCTTGTGATTCTTCTCGTTTTGTTTCCTGGCCCTGCTGCAGCTTCTTGAACTACTTGTCCCTGCTTCATATTGACCCTGGCTTACTGACTACTCTCCTGCTCTGCGTTTGGTACCTCGTACACTCCTGGTTTGACTCGGCTTGTTCACTACTCTCCTGCTCTGCATTTGGTACCTCGTACATTCCTGGTTTGACTCTGCTCGTTCACCACTCTTGTTGCTCACGGTGTTGCCGTGGGCAACTGCCCCTTTTCCCTTGCTTCTGTGTACGCTTGTCTGTTTGTCTGTCATGCACTTATTGAGCATAGGGACCGTCGCCCAGTTGTACCCCATCGCCCTTGCGGGTCGTTGCAAGTAGGCAGGGACTGAATGGCGGGTAGATTAGGGCTCACTTGTCTGTTTCCTTACCCCCATCATTACAGAAATGTTTAATTCTTTTTAGTAGGTCAGCGCTGCAAACCCCATCCAGGAGTAGAGATCCATTTAGCTTCCAGGACCAGGGGCCTGTAGTGAGAATATGGGGGCGTGGTCCGACCATAGAGTATTGCCAATGGATTTGAAGGCTGCCCAGGGGACGACATGATGTTGGAGAAGGATATAGTCCAGGCGACTGTAGGTGCCATGCAGATGGGAGTAAAATAGAATCTGTCAGAGGGATGTTAATGCACCATGCCATAAAGTGAGATGAACGTCTCCACATAGTAGCACAGTCCCTCGCACCAGGGAAGTGTCTAGAAGTTGTATGAGGAGAGGAGCCCGGCCTTGGTTGGGGGCATGTGCGCTGATCACGTTGAGCTCACGTCCACCAATATTTAGAACAAGAATAATATACGGAGCTGCGGAGTCCACTATAAAGTTTAAGATCCGGTGAGTGAGGGATTTGTGGAGCGCTAGGGCAGCTCCACGAGATCTGGAATGTGGGTTGTTATGTAAGTGCCAGTGTGTGTAAAATGTATGTTTGGTGGTAGAAGCGTGACCATCCTCGATGAACAAAGGCAATGTGTACCTTACGTTTTTTGAAGGTGGTGCAGAATTTGCGCCCGCTTTTCCGGTGTATTCAGCCCCTTCACATTGAATATGATGTCAGCCATGGGTATAGATAGAACTGAACGCTGAAGTCTTCCTGGAGGAGATAGGAGAAGCAGGATCACCACGACAGGAAGAGGGGAAAGTGATGATCTAGGAATAGAAATGAAAGCATCAGAAAAAAACATCAACAAGAAGGGCAGTAAAAGAAAAACTGCCGCACAGACGAAGTACAGGTGCGGGGGCGACCAAGAGGTATGTGTGGCGCTCCGGTTAGGTCCATTACCTACGGGGGGATGTGGAACCGCATAAGAGCTCCCTAGAGTATGATCTGGTGAATATGAACAGCTGGCAATATATATGAAACAGAGATAAGTAGAAAAGGCGAATAAAGAACAAATTAAACATGTTCCTAATAACAAAAAGTCAGGATAATAGTTCAGGATCAATCCAGACCGGAGGATGAACTTTCAAGCGCTGATAGGTCGATTATCACTTGCAATGTAGTTCCTGGGAGGTATGTACAGGCCTCAATGCCCGGGCCGTCTCCAGGGGTGGTGGAGGGCCTTGTTCTTGCCGGCGTCTAGTCCTTCTGGGACCCCTATGGGGGCGGCCCACCTTAGGATTCGGGGGTAAGTGGGGAGGGCGACTTGTTTGAGAGCCTCTTCCTGCAGAGGACCATTCCTGTAGTGAAATGTGAGGAAGATTTAAGTCCTGTAGGAAATCATGTAAGTCATTTGGTGACGGCAGTGCATATGTTCAACCTTCTTGTCTAACCAGCAGGTCCAAGGGAAACCCCATCTATAGGTGAGGCCCTGGTCCCGAAGCATCTCCAAGACTGGTTTAACCCTTTCCCGTTGCTAATCTGTAGATTTACGTCAGAAAAGGGTTTTTAAAAATGGCGCCCACTCAGAAGCTGAGCGGCACCATAGCCACAGGGCCTCTGATGGATTGTGCAACAGGGACACTGCGGCAATGCTTGTGATCAGAAAAATTTCTGATCAAGCATTTAACCCCTTCGATGCCGGTGTCAGATGTGATGACCGGCATCGGAGGGGTTTTTACTGCCACTTTCACTTTGGGGGCGGCAGGTCTCAGTAGCAATGCACTAATTTTGCCATAGACTGCAATATTGTGATATTGCAGTATATGGCATAAGCGATCCAATGATCACAGGTTCAAGCCTCCTAGGGGGGCTAAATAAAAGTTAAAACATTTTTAAAAAAAGGTTTTAAAAAAATCAAACAAAAAATATATAAAAATTCAAATCACCCTCCTTTCCCTAGATCCCACATAAAAATAATCAAAAATAAACAAACACATTAGGTATCCCTGCATCCAAAAATGCCCAAACGATAAAAATATTCTTCCAATACGGTGAACGTCGTAGTGGGAAAAGGTCAAAATGGCCGAATCGCTGATTTTTTGCCACTTCAACCCCCCCAAAAAATAGAATAAAAAGTGATCAAAATTGCCCAACATTCCCCAAAATGGTATTAATAAAAACAACATCTTTCCACATACAAAAAGGTCGCCTTACCCGGCTTCGTACACAGAAATAGAAAAAAAGTTACGGGGGTGACAATATGGCGATGCAAAAAAAGTTGTTTCTTTCAAACAGTTTAATTTTTTTAAAGGTGCTAAAACATAACAAAAACTATACAAATGTGGAATCACCGTGATCGTACTGACATGCAGGATTAAGGTAACGCGTCATGCTCACCATACAGTGAATACCAAAAAAACGAAACCCATAAGAAAATGGTGGAAATGCTGTTTTTTTCCAATTCCACCCCATTCCGGTTTTTTTCCAGCTAGCCAGTTCATCACACATAATATTGAATAGAAAGTACAATATGTCCCGTAAAAATGTAGCCCTCATATGGCTTAATAAAAAAGTTAAGATTTTTTGAAGGCGGGGTGGAAAAAACAAAAGCATATAAACGAAAATGAGTCTGGTCCTGAAAGGGTTAAGAGCCAAACTGCGTGACTAGATCGGGCTGGTAGGATACGGATCCGTGCCTAGATCGGGCTGATAGGATATGGATCCGTGTGCCTAGATCGGGCTGGTAGGATATGGATCCTCCGCGTGCCTGGATCGGGCTGGTAGGATACGGATCCGCGTGCCTAGATCGGGCTGGTAGGATACGGATCCGCGTGCCTGGATCGGGCTGGTAGGATACGGATCCACGTGCCTAGATCCGGCTGGTAGGATACGGATCTGCGTGCCTAGATCGGGCTGATAGGATACGGATCCGTGTGCCTAGATCGGGCTGGTAGGATACGGATCCGCGTGCCTAGATTGGGCTGGTAGGATACGGATCTGCGTGCCTAGATCGGGCTGGTAGGATACGGATCTGTGTGCCTAGATCGGGCTGGTAGGATACGGATCTGCGTGCCTAGATCGGGCTGGTAGGATACAGATCTGTGTGCCTAGATCGGGCTGGTAGGATACGGATCTGCGTGCCTAGATCGGGCTAGTAGGATACGGATCTGTGTGCCTAGATCGGGCTGGTAGGATACGGATCTGTGTGCCTGGATCGGGCTGGTAGGATACGGATCTGCGTGCCTAGATTGGGCTGGTAGGTGTAGTGTATGACACAGGTTATCAAGCCCAGACTTCAGGATGCTGCTTTATTCCCCAGCTACATGGGCAATACACTGACTGACCACATCCAGCACTCTGGGTCAAGTCACATAACATTGTAACAATATGCAGCCAGCAATTTAACACATTATTTCCCCAGATACTACAACCCTTCCTTTCCTTGAAGAAAAGCTTAATTAACATGAACAATTTCTCAATAGTAATAACAGGTTGTACATGTCAAATAAATTGTACAATGAAACAAATAACATGTTAGATTTGAAGCTCTTGTCCATACACACAGTCCTTCAGGTATGCAGGTGGCTTTGTTGCTGGTTCAGATGTGGATGTTTGTGGGGTGGTGTCCGCGGTATCAGGAGTACCACTGCTACTTGTGGCTGGTTCACAATCATCCATCACTTTCTGGCTCAACAAATTTCTTGACAAAAGATGAATTCCACACTATTGTCCGAATCCTCCAGAACCACCTGAGTGCCTCTTTTTTCCTTTACATTGTAAGGCTCAGGCTCAAAAAATGGAGACAGTTTGTTAAACCAGTTTGTTTGAAGCAATACTCCTTGTTTGAGGTCACTAGTTTGACAATGGCGTCGGTGGTTCACATACTGTTGACCCCAGATCTTTCTTTCCTCATTAACCTCCCAAGACCAGTGGGAACTGGAACCAAAATATCTGGTAATTTTGTCCTGAATTTGCGTCCACAAAGAAGTTCCACAGGACTGACCCCTGTAGTAGTATGTGCAGTTGTACGATAAGCCAAAAGAAAACGCCACAGTTCTTTTTTCCAGTCTCTGCCCTCCAAATGAGCAATTCGTGAAGTTTTTAACAGGGTCCGGTTCTGGCGTTCCACTTCTCCATTAGCCTGTGACCAATATGGGGTTGTATGACAATGTACAATGGCATTTAAATTGAGATAGTTCTGAAATTCTTTGGAAGTTAACTGTGAGCCATTATCACTTACAATCACCTTAGGCAAACCATGAGAAGCAACGATACGTTCCAACCATCAATTACGGCTGACGGAGTTGCTTTAGTGAGAATTATTACCTCTTGCCAACGTGAATAATTATCCACAACTACTAAAAGGTGGTGTCCAGATATCCCACAGATCAATAGCCGGCTATTCCCATGGGCCGTTAGGTAAAACCGTATGTGTGACTTGTTCTGGTTTGGGTTTGCTGCCCACCAGCTGACAGGCTCGACATGAGGAGGCCAGACATTCCACATCCTTATCAATTCCTGGCCACTAAACTTTCTCACAGACCCGTTTGGTGCGCACAATGCCTTGATGTCCCTCATGGGCTAATTGCAGAGTTTGTCTTCGTAAATTTTGAGGCATCAGGATACGGTTTCCTCACAGAATTAATTGTCCTGCAATAGTAAGCTCATGTTTAACCCCTTGATAGGCATGACCACAATGACTTCATAGCAGAAAAATGAGAACTAAGAGTCACGATGCTACATATCATATAAAAGGTATAAATTTTATTGCATATAATATATAAACACACAACATAATAATAAAAACAGTTCGAGGTTCTAAAAAGGAATTTATGTGTGGATCACTCCAAAATTACATATAACCAAAGGGGTGATATCAATGCTACACCGTAACAAAAGGACGTGTATATAGTAGACAGGAAAAACACACAAACCACTGGATCAATAGGTTAATTTGAACAGTGTGTATCAAAGGGGTCTGCTGTCTGTAATTATACAGTGTCACAATATCTTATCTAAAAAATATCAAATGAGTGTCACATGACATTTTAAAGGAGGGTACTCAGCCCACAATACCGTACATCTCAGGGGAAAATACCATGAGAACGCCCTATGGTGTAACATACTACCAACCTGGAAACACCAGGGGGAGCCAGTGTATCAAATCTTACCCATGGAGATGAAGGTGAGCCCGTGATCCACACAAAGAAATAACACCCCAACGCGCGTTTCGCTATTCTAGCTTCCTCAGGGGGTACAATCTAAGCTGTATCCTGTCCTCCTTTTATAGTGTCCCTAATCATCGAACTTAAATGTTCCGGGCAAATCCGCTCACAGATGGTCCACGGCGCATGCGCGAGATTCTGTTACATCCGATAGGCAGAAAAAAGAAAGATCAGGCGGATAACAAAATTAGATTCGTTTCCACTTTTGACAACCAGTGGCAAACAATGAGATCAATTTTGGAAAAACACTGGCCGATCTTACACACAGAACCCGCATTCTTAACAGCTCTACCGGCTAATCCTCAGATGACGGCTAGAAGGAATAAAAATCTTAAAGATATACTGGTGAAGAGTCACTAAGTGCCATTACAACCTAATCCCTTCTCTAAACGAGGCCCTATCCAGGGCTGCTACCCTTGCGGTTACTGTGTGGCATGTGCCAACATAGCACGGACAACTTGTTTTAATTCCGTCAAAAACGAACGTCGTTTTAAAATCTTGCATTATATATCATGCAGCACGACCCATGTTATCTACTATGCAACATGCGGGTGCCCAAAGGTCTACGTTGGTCTAACATCTAGACAACTTAGAATCCGCATTCGAGAACATGTGAGGGTCATTTTGGCTGCGAAGGAAGTCAACGACATAACATTATTGAAGACGATCCCGAAACACTTTAAACTATACCATGGATGCGACCCCAAAACCTTTTTGGCATGGGGCATAGACATGGTACATTGTGGTGTCAGAGGGGGAAATGCGAACAAGATCTTGGCACAAAAGGAGTGCAGATGAATTACCACCCTTGGAACTATGACTCCCCTTGGTCTCAATGAGAAATTGAGTTTTTCTGCCTTCCTATAAAAATATATCTGCCCATTGAAAAAAAAAGTGTTTTTAGGCGATTTTAATTTATACTCTGTATATGTCCTACCTTTAGGTGTTATTAACTGTATGTTTTTGTGTCCACGATTAGATTCTGTCGAACATTTTCAATAGGAGTTGTTCCTTTGGGCAGTCGTGATGTTATTTGAAACAATAAAAAACGGACATCCGCTCAATCATCTACTGATATATGGATGAGAAGTGAATATTCCTCTTCTGTCCCACCATTAAACATCGATGATGTCTGAGAAGAATAGTTTTTTTGCTATTTTTGGATGCTATTATTGGAGTACTATTGTAATAACCTTTTTTCTTAAGTATAGATTTCTGTAAGTGCTTTTCTGTACACTGTATACAAGTATATACTTTATATTTTTTATTCCTTATTTTTATTTTTCATTTGTTCACGGGTCGTGTTTCTTCTTTTTACATGTGTATCATGTATCTTCTTCACTGGCTCATTGCCACTTTAAATTTACATTTCCAGTTGTATCATCACTTTGTGTTGTTCCTAATTCACTCGTGATCACTATTACCTCTCACGATTTCTTTATTATATGATCTTTTATCCTATTATACCTGGTTTGGTCCAAATATATGTCACTGATTCACTTATTTGCTTTTAACGATGTTCACTGTACACTTTATGGTTAAGGCAGTTCTCGTATTATGAGTTATTTATCACTGCTTCTACACACATAGTAAGGGGAATATACCGTCTGAACCACCTTACAATAGTAGCACCAATTATAAATAGAGATATAGACATACTTACAAGATACATATATCCCTCACTCTGGGGTTGCACATACTGCAGAGATGTCAGGTGCCTGCCTCGGTCTCCTCTTGTCAATACGCCGGCTGTGCGCTTGCGCTATCTCCATAGAGACGCGTCCTCGGAGATGCGCATGCGCAGTAGAGGTGTGACGACAGGCGATGGAGGCACCGCGACCTTTGACAGAATCTCGCGCATGCGCCGTGGACCATCTGTGAGCGGATTTGCCCGGAACATTTAAGTTCGATGATTAGGGACACTATAAAAGGAGGACAGGATACAGCTTAGATTGTACCCCCTGAGGAAGCTAGAATAGCGAAACGCGCGTTGGGGTGTTATTTCTTTGTGTGGATCACGGGCTCACCTTCATCTCCATGGGTAAGATTTGATACACTGGCTCCCCCTGGTGTTTCCAGGTTGGTAATATGTTACACCATAAGGCGTTCTCATGGTATTTTCCCCTGAGATGTACGGTATTGTGGGCTGAGTACCCTCCTTTAAAATGTCATGTGACACTCATTTGATATTTTTTAGATAAGATATTGTGACACTGTATAATTACAGACAGCAGACCCCTTTGATACACACTGTTCAAATTAACCTATTGATCCAGTGGTTTGTGTGTTTTTCCTGTCTACTATATACACGTCCTTTTGTTACGGTGTAGCATTGAGATCACCCCTTTGGTTATATGTAATTTTGGAGTGATCCACACATAAATTCCTTTTTAGAACCTCGAACTGTTTTTATTATTATGTTGTGTGTTTATATATTATATGCAATAAAATTTATACCTTTTATATGATATGTAGCATCGTGACTCTTAGTTCTCATTTTTCTGCTAGGATACAGTGGAGTCCGTTACTCTTTGAGTAGATATTTCGGGGGTGCCTTGAACAATGTGTTGGTCGCACCTAACCAGTCACTTTTTCCTGTGAGACATCTATTGATCACAATGACTTCATGTATCTTGCATTATACATTTTCTCAACTGTGAAATTTCAGGGTCTACTGCTGAAAATTCTTCGACCTCCCGTGGTGTCAATGCATGGGTAATGGCCTTAGCAGCAACAAAGCGGATATATTCCTCTGCCAGGTTGTGAGATGGTGCTGAAGGTTGAGACAACCTTGAAAGTGCATCTGCTGCATTTGTAGGCCCTGATCGGTATCTCACTTTAAAGCGATATGGTAAGAGACGAAGAACCATCTTTCAATTCTGGCTGATGGTTTTGATCGAGGAAAATATATCACCTCTAATGACTTGTGATCTGTAACAATTTCAAATTCAAGGCCATAAAGATATGTGTGAAGCCTTTCATATCCCCAAATGACCGGTAAAGTTTCTTTTTGAGTCTCTCGACATCAGGAAGGGATCTGCTCGCATACTGAACAGGTCTGTAGTCACCTGCGCGTTGCCGCTGAACTAGGATGGCGCCTAAACCCACAGGGCTGGCATCGTCAATAATTTGAGTTGGTGTAACAGGATGATCAAAATAGAAAATAAAGTTGTGGCACAGGTAAGCCGTCTCTTTAATTCATTAAATGCCCCTTGTTCAGCAGGACCACACTTCCATAAGGCGGCTTTATGATTATCCGTCTCAGAGGTTCACTGACAGTTGCCATATCCGGAATAAACTTTGCACAGTAATTCACTAACCCAAGAAAACTGCGCACTTCTGCAGGGGTTTCAGGATTCCTGGCATCTGAGAAGGCCTTGATCTTACTGTCCTCTGGACCAATACCTTCATCTGACAGTACACGGCCCATGAAAGTCATTTTATTCATTTGGAATTTGCACTTTGTGTCATTGAGCGTTAAACCTTTCTCCTTTAAGCATTCAAGCACTGCACGAAGACGCTCATCATGCTCCAGTGTGTTTTTTCCCCACACAATGATATCATCGGAAATATTGTGTGTTCCTTCACAACCATGTAGCACTTGTTGGATGACATGTTGATAGGCCTCTGATGCTGAGCATACTCCAAACATCAGGCGCTTATATCTGAAGAGACCTTTATGGCTTGCCAACGTTGTAAGTACCCTAGAAGCCGGGGTCAATTCAATTTGATGATCGCCCCATTTCAAATCCAATTTACTGAACACAGTTGCCCCATTCATCTCAAGCAGAACATCTTCAATAGTGGGTATTGGGTGCCTTTCTGGTCGGGCTTCAGGAGGTGGCGGTGAGTGCTGTGAGGCGTCTGGTGAATTGGTTAAGGTGTTGGGTGAAGTTAGGGATCTACTGGCTACCCAGGGTGTTTGTTCTGAGGCGGGGGTTGACCCGGGGGTGGTGGGGGCTTGGCGGTCGGTTCTGGGTTCGGTGTTTTTTTCTCAGGTGGGTAGTGGGGCGGAGTGGGAGGAATGCTTGTCGCAGGTTGGGGAAGCGTCGTGGGGGGAGGCAGGTATGCGGCAGGAGTGGGGACGGGTCCCGTGGCAGATGTGGAACAGAGGGGCTCTTATTTGGCATTTTCAGGTCCTTTGGGGGCTCATCTGAAGACCGAGGTCCGGGAGAAGATTAAAAAAGGGGAGTACGTGGAGCATTTCTCTCTATTGCCATTGGACGAGTTCCCGGAAACGGACGGGGCGGAAAAACAGAAGAAGCGGGAGGAAAAGGAGAGAAAACGTCGGTACAGGAAAATTACAAAAACGTTTGTTAATTGGCTGAGGGCTTTTTGCGTTTTTGCGAGTGTATGGGGGGCGAAGTATCCTGATAGCTGCGCGTCTTTGTTTTGCTACGTGGAGGGTATCTGGGATGCTTGTAAGACTTATGGGGTGTTAGCGTGGTGGCGGTATAACGAGCAGTTTCGTCAACGCTTGGCATCTTGCCCGTCTATGAGGTGGGGCTAGTTGGACCTGCCTTTGTGGATGCAGTTGATGATGGCCCAGCGCCCATCCCCCTTTCAGTCTGGGGCCGGAGGACAATCATCCGGCCAAGTGGCGGGTACCAAAAAAGGAGTTTGTTGGCCGTTTAACGACGGACAATGTAAAGCCGGGGTGTCGTGTAAATTTAGACATGAATGTTCTGGGTGTGGGGGTTCGCACAGATGCTTTAAACCGCCGGCAAGCGGCCGGGAGAGTTTGGAAAAGGGCAAGACTTCGGTGAACCTCGGCGCGATGCTGCCCTGGCTAGGACGGTACGGTAATAGGCGGCATGCAAAAATATTGCAGGAGGGGTTTTCGGATTCCTGGTAGTAGGGGACGGGTAGATTCGGGAGGTTCGGGTAATCTCAAATCGGCGGTGCAATTACCGGAGGTGGTCAGAGCCAAATTGGGCGCAGAGGTGGCTCTGGGTAGGATGGCGGGCCCCTTTTCATGCCCTCCTTTGGTGAATTTGAGAGTGTCCCGTTGGGGGTGGTTCCAAAGAAGAAACCGGGGAAGTTTCGGATGATTCATCATCTGTCTTTTCCTAAGGGGGCTTCGGTCAATGACGACATAGATAGCCGCCGGTTACTGACCACAGCAGCGCTATATACGCATCATATTTTGTACCGATCCAGTCCCCAGCACGGCTCAGTGCCCGACGAAGGTCTGTCTGACCGAAACGTCGACGTCGCACATGCAGCCTCTGGCATCCATAATAAAAATATATATTTTTGTAACACAAGCAAGGTGTGCCGAGTACAAATTCTTGACATAGATAAGGAGTTATCTTCAGTGTCGTATGCGTCCTTTGATCGGGCCGTTGATTTGGTTCGGGAGGCTGGCCCGGGGGCTTTGTTGGCAAAGGCCGACGTGGCGTCCGCATTCCGTCTTCTCCCGATTCATCCTGAGAGTCACCATCTTTTAGGATGTTGTTTTGAAGGGGCTTATTTTGTGGATTTGTGCCTGCCAATGGGATGTTCATTGTCATGCTCCTACTTCGAGGCGTTTAGCACATTTGTGGAGTGGGTGGTGAAGGAGCCGTCAGGTTGTGATAGCATCATTGATTACCTTGATGATTTCTTGTGCGTGGGGCCAGTGGGGTCTGTAATGTGTCGTCACATTCTGGACACACTGATGGCGGTGGTTCGGAAGTTTGGCATTCCGATGGCAGAGGACAAAACGGTGGCCGATGTTTGTTGGTTACCAGAGGATAAGCTGTCTGATCTCAGATCCGAGGTAGCGAAGCTTCAGGGTTTAAAGAAGGTGAAGCTGCAATCCCTTCAGTCGGTCCTGGGTAAGTTGAATTTTGCTTGCCAATTCATTCCTATGGGTAGGATTTTTAGCCGGCGGTTTTGTACGGCGACTTCGGGAGTGGTGGCTCCCCATCATTATGTGCAGATCACCAAGACTCACCGGGAGGATCTCCAAGTGTGGGACGCATTTTTGGTGTCTTTCAACAATGTTTTGGTTTTTCAAACGAGTTTGGTGGATTCGGTGGAGTTGGGCCTTGAGACTGATGCATCCGGTAGTGTGGGTTTTGGGGCCTTGCTAGGTGTGAAATGGCCCTAGTCTTGGTCTGGTTCTTCGTTGCTGAGGAATTTGACCATCTTGGAGCCGTTTCCAATTCTGGTGGCAGTGCATGTTTGGGAAAAGGAATTCAGGAATAGGCGGGTGGTGTTTCTGTCTGACAACATGGGGGTTGTGCATGCGATTAATAATCTGTCTTCTGGTTCTGATTCGGTGGTATGCTTGTTGAGGGTGTTGCAATGTTTACGCTTGAATTTTCTTTTCCGGGCTAAACCTGTACCCGGGGTTTTGAACGTTGCAGCTGATGCCCTTTCCCGTTTTCAGTGGGCGTGCTTCTGGGAGGTGGCGCCAGAAGCCGAGGAGGTCGGGTGCTCATTCCCTCCCTGCCTGTGGTCCGTGGTCGTGCCATGATGGACGAACAGGTGCGGAATTCACTGGCGCCGTCTACGTGGAAATATTATGGCAAGGTCTGGGGTGCCTTTCTGGAGTGGCGGAAGGAGTTCGGGGATTCGGAAATACAGCCTCGAGGAGGCTCTTGTGGCTTTTTTGTTACGATTAGTGGAATTGGGGGTGTCTTCGTCTGGTGTGGAATGGAATCTGTCTGCCCTGGCCTTCCACTTTAAATTGGTGGGATGGGATGATGTGACCAAAGGATTTCGAATACGGTAGGCCCTGAAGGGGTTGAAGCGCCAGAAGAAGTCGGTGGACACAAGGCAGCTAATTACGGCGGGTCTATTGGGAAGTTTGGTTGGGGGGCTTGAATGGGGTTTGTCTGTCGGGCTATGAGGTGGGGTTGTTTTCGTTAGTTTTTTCTTGGGCCTTTTTTGGGGCATTTAGGGTAGGGGAGTAGGTTAGTAGCAGTATTACCCGACCTGGGGGTTAAGGCTGGAGGACGTGTCGAGGGGTGAGGGGGCAGTTAGAATATGGCTACGGGGGTAAAAAACTGATCAACTTCAAAAAGGGGTGGCGTTGGTCCTGTCGGCAATATCTGATTCCTGGATCTTCTCCGTGGCCAATTTTGAGGTTTTTCTGCGGGCCCGGGGAGTTGCTTGCCCGGGTCCACTGTTCATTCACGAGGATGGTGTTCTGCTGTCGCGTTACCAGTTTTTAGCGGTGCTCAGGAAGGGTATTGGTAGTTTGGGCGGCAAGGCAGCCGAATTTGGAACGCATTCTTTTCGGGTAGGGTGGCTATGGAGGCTGCTCGCCTGGGCTTGGGAGTGCAGGGGGTAAAGCTAGTGGGCAGATGGAAGTCCAGGGCATACAGGAGGTACGTCCGGCCTGGAAGGGTGTGGATGCCTTTCGTTTAGGGAGATAGGGGGTGATTGTGGGGGGGGGGGCATGTGGCTGGATAACGGGTGACTTTGCTGTTGTTGCAGGCTCCTTTCCGGCTGTGGCGTGGATTGTTAGGCACTCGTTCATCTACTGGGCTCATCAGAGGGCTGGAATTAGGCGAAATGGAGAGAGGCTTGGATTTCCAATGGCAAAGTTGGACTCACATTGGTTCAGCTACAGGGGTCTGCGGTGGGATGACGTAGGTAACGAGGTGATTCATCTGGAAAGAATGTTGGGTCATCCGAAGATATTGGTGTTACACGTTGGTGGCAACGATCTGGGACAGAGGACGCAGAGGGACTTGATTCGTGCCATGAAGAGGGATGTGGTCCGCCTGCTGGGATTGTTGCCTGGAGTTCGGTTGGTCTGGTCGGAAATGGTGCCAAGGAAGGTGTGTTGAAACACCAGGGACTTTGGGGCATTATGCCGATCCCATGGGAAGGTTAACAAGGAGATGGCTTCTTTTGTGCATCTCCTTGGGGGTGTTGTGGTGCTTCACCGTCTGTTGGAAGGCTGGATGTCTGGATTGTTCCGTCCGGATGGGGTGCATCTGACGGACGTTGGCCTGGACATATTCAACGTCGAGCTGTGGGACGGCTTGGAAGAGGCCTTGGCGTTGGTTGGGGGAGCGCAGCCGGCATGAGGTGTCATTCGGCTGGCTCTTGGCGGGGGTTAGTCAGCATGGGTAGGTTTGGTAGGCTGAAAAAAGGGGAGTCTGAGCGCATGCTCACTCAGTTGTAAACTGGGTGGGGCATGAAGACAATCCCCTTTCTGGTGAAATTTTAATTTTATGTTAATTTATGTTAATTTATGTTCATGTATGTTCAATTTTGATTGATTTGGATAACAGTTATGGGATATGGCTGGCTAACGTTTTTGAGGGTATCTGTACGGATGTAGAGAGAAAGGTTATATTTAATAAATCGCCTTGGCCAAAGATTATCCAACATATGTCTCAGAGTGTTTCTTTAAGGTTATTAATAAAGGAGCAAGTTATTCTATCCACCGGTCATCAGAGCGACACCCAGGGAACAGGTCCCTCCACTAGTTCAATGATATCAAGTGCCAGTAATTCAGCACGCTCTGCTCCACAGGGGTCCTTAGACTGTATGGGAGTCAGCGTGTGCAACAGCCTTTACATGTGGGTCAATGTGAAGCTCCAACTGAAAATCCTTCAACTTTCCAAACCCAGAAAAACAGTCTTTAAATTCCTCTTTAAATTTATGGATAGAATGAGACAGCATGTTGAGCTCTGCATTGTGTGCATCAGGGCCAATCCTCAGTACCCCTAGTTCTATAGCTGTTTTGCGGCCAAGCAGTGGGGAACCTTTTCCATCAACCACAAAGAGTTCAGTCCACAAGGCAGATCCAGTCCCCTGTGTTTGGACAGAGGTGTAGAATTTGCCTTTAAATTGGCCTATCTTGTACATGATGTGATCGGTGCTGTAATGTAGATAATTGTGGTCCAAGTAATAAAGAGGCAGTCACCACATTATAAGTGCACTATATTGTACATGATGTGGTCGGCGCTGTAATGTAGAGAACAGTGGTCCTAGTAATAAAGAGGCTGTCACCGCATTATAAGTGCCCTATATTGTACATGATGTGATCGGCGCTGTAATGTAGATAACAGTGGTCCTAGTAATAAAAAGGCTCTGTCACCACATTATAAGTGGCCTATCTTGTACATGATGTGATCGGCGCTGTAATGTAGATAACAGTGGTGCTAGTAATAAAGAGGCTGTCACCACATTATAAGTGGCCTATCTTGTACATGATGTGATCGGTGCTGTAATGTAGATAATTGTGGTCCAAGTAATAAAGAGGCAGTCACCACATTATAAGTGCACTATATTGTACATGATGTGGTCGGCGCTGTAATGTAGAGAACAGTGGTCCTAGTAATAAAGAGGCTGTCACCGCATTATAAGTGCCCTATATTGTACATGATGTGATCGGCGCTGTAATGTAGATAACAGTGGTCCTAGTAATAAAAAGGCTCTGTCACCACATTATAAGTGGCCTATCTTGTACATGATGTGATCGGCGCTGTAATGTAGATAACAGTGGTGCTAGTAATAAAGAGGCTCTGTCACCACATTATAAGTGGCCTATCTTGTACATGATGTGATCGGCGCTGTAATGTAGATAACAGTGGTCCTAGTAATAAAGAGGCTGTCACCACATTATAAGTGGCCTATCTTGTACATAATGTGATTGGCGCTGTAATGTAGATAACAGTGGTGCTAGTAATAAAGAGGCTCTGTCACCACATTATAAGTGGCCTATCTTGTACATGATGTGATCGGCGCTGTAATGTAGATTACAGCAGTGTTTTTTATTTAGAAAAACGATCAATTTTGTTATTTCCTATTTTAGCTTTATGCTAATGAGTTTCTTAATGGACAACTGCCCGTGTTTTACTTTTTGACCAAGTGGACGTTGTGCAGAGGAGTGTATGACGCTGACCATTCAGTGACCAATCAGCGTCATACACTTCCCCCATTCATTTACACTGCAGATAGCGATATAGTTATATCCCTATGTGCAGCCACATAAACACACTATAACATTACTGCAGTGTCCTGACAGTGAATATACATTACCTCCAGCCAGGACGGGATTTGTATTCAGAATCCTGACCACTTCTCTGTGATTTACTGCACAGCAGGCATAGTCTCACGAGATTACGCTGTAAACGGTCATTTACAGCGAGATCTCGCTGTGCTGTGCTGTAAATATCACACAGACGCTACAGAAGTGTCAGGATTCTGAATACACGTCACGTCCTGGCTAGTAGTGATGTATATTCATTGTCAGGATACTGCAGTAATGTTATAGTGTGTTTATGTGGCTGCACATAGGGATATAGCTATATCGCTATCTGCAGTGTAAATGAATGGGGGAAGTGTATGACGCTGATTGGTCACTGATTGGTCAGCATCATACACTCCTCTGTACAATGCTCACTTGGCCATATAGTGAAACACACCCAGTTGTCCATTGAGAAACTCATTAGCATAAAGCTAATATAGGTCATAACTCCATAAAAAAATATTGTTTTTCTAAATAAAAAACACTGCTGTAATCTACATTACAGCGCCGATCACATCATGTACAAGATAGGCCGCTTATAATGTGGTGAAGGAGCCTCTTTATTACTAGGACCACTGTTATCTACATTACAGCGCCGATCACATCATGTACAAGATAGGCCACTTATAATGTGGTGAAGGAGCCTCTTTATTACTAGGACCACTGTTATTTACATTACAGCGCTGATCACATCATGTACAAGACAGGCCACTTATAATGTGGTGACAGCCTCTTTAAGCTGCAGTGAATTACTGGAGCCATAAGTATAAATCTGCTTTTTGGTGCTGCACAACTTAATGTGCTTTTCTCTGCTTTTCAGAATGTCCCAAGAAGCGAAGTCCATAACATTGCAAGTAGCTCCAGAATCAATCAGGACTTTAAAATATGTGTCCCCAATCTTAATGGTTAATGTCTCGGCCTCCAGTGAGGATATGATGGTGATTTAAGTATGTGAGAAGTGATATGAAGGTGGTGTCTGTATGTGAGAAGTGATATGAAGGTGGTGAATGTATGTATGTGAGAAGTGATATGAAGGTGGTGTATGTCTGTATGTAAGAAGTGATATGAAGGTGGTGTATGTCTGTATGTGAGAAGTGATATGAAGGTGGTGTATGTCTGTATGTGAGAAGTGATTTGAAGGTGATGTATGTATGTGAGAAGTGAAATGAAGGTGGTGTATGTATGTGAGAAGTGATATGAAGGTGGTGTATGTCTGTATGTGAGAAGTGATATGAAGGCGGTGGTGTATATATGTATGTGAGAAGTGATATGAAGGTGGTGATGTCTGTATGGGAGAAGTGATATGAAGGTGATGGTGTATGTCAGTATGTGAGAAGTGATATGAAGGCGGTGGTGTTTGTATGTGAGAAATGATATGAAGGCAGTGGTGTATGTCTGTGTGTGAGAAGTGATGAAGGCGGTGGTGTATGTATGTATGTGAGAAGTGATACGAAGGTGGTGATGTCTGTATGGGAGAAGTGATATGAAGGTGGTGTATGTCTGTATGTGAGAAGTGATATAAAGGCGGTGTATGTATATGAGAAGTGATGAAGGCGGTGGTGTATGTATGTATGTATGTGAGAAGTGATATGAAGGTGGTGATGTCTGTATGGGAGAAGTGATATGAAGGTGGTGTATGTCTATGTGAGAAGTGATATGAAGGTGATGTATGTCTGTATGTGAGAAGTGATATGAAGGTGGTGTATGTCTGTATGTGAGAAGTGATATGAAGGTGGTGTATGTCTGTATGTGAGAAGTGATATGAAGGTGGTGTATGTCTGTATGTGAGAAGTGATATGAAGGTGATGTATGTCTGTATGTGAGAAGTAATATGAAGGTGGTGTCTGTATGTGAGAGGTGATATGAAGGTGATGTATGTCTGTATGTGAGAAGTGATATGAAGGTGGTGTCTCTATGTGAGAAGTAATATGAAGGTGGTGAATGTATGTATGTGAGAAGAGATATGAAGGTGGTGTATGTCTGTATGTAAGAAGTGATATGAAGGTGGTGTATGTATGTGAGAAGTGATATGAAGGTGGTGTATGTATGTGAGAAGTGATATGAAGGTGGTGTATGTATATGAGAAGTGATATGAAGGTGGTGTATGTCTGTGAGAAGTGATATGAAGGTGGTGTATGTCTGTATGTATGAAGGTGATGTATGTATGTGAGAAGTGATATGAAGGCGGTGGTGTATGTATATGAGAAGTGATATGAAGGTGGTGTCTGTATGTGAGAAGTGATATGAAGGTGGTGTCTGTATGTGAGAAGTGATATGAAGGTGGTGTCTGTATGTGAGAAGTGATATGAAGGTGATGTATGTATGTGAGAAGTGATATGAAGGTGATGTATGTATGTGAGAAGTGATTTGAAGGTGATGTATGTATGTGAGAAGTGATATGAAGGTGATGTATGTATGTGAGAAGTGATTTGAAGGTGATGTATGTATGTGAGAAGTGAAATGAAGGTGGTGTCTATATGTGAGAAGTGATATGAAGGTGATGTATGTATGTGAGAAGTGATATGAAGGTGATGTATGTATGTGAGAATTGATATGAAGGTGATGTATGTATGTGAGAAGTGATTTGAAGGTGATGTATGTATGTGAGAAGTGAAATGAAGGTGGTGTATGTATGTGAGAAGTGATATGAAGGTGGTGTATGTCTGTATGTGAGAAGTGATATGAAGGCGGTGGTGTATATATGTATGTGAGAAGTGATATGAAGGTGGTGATGTCTGTATGGGAGAAGTGATATGAAGGTGATGGTGTATGTCAGTATGTGAGAAGTGATATGAAGGCGGTGGTGTTTGTCTGTATGTGAGAAATGATATGAAGGCAGTGGTGTATGTCTGTGTGTGAGAAGTGATGAAGGCGGTGGTGTATGTATGTATGTGAGAAGTGATACGAAGGTGGTGATGTCTGTATGGGAGAAGTGATATGAAGGTGGTGTATGTCTGTATGTGAGAAGTGATATAAAGGCGGTGTATGTATATGAGAAGTGATGAAGGCGGTGGTGTATGTATGTATGTATGTGAGAAGTGATATGAAGGTGGTGATGTCTGTATGGGAGAAGTGATATGAAGGTGGTGTATGTCTATGTGAGAAGTGATATGAAGGTGATGTATGTCTGTATGTGAGAAGTGATATGAAGGTGGTGGTGTATGTATGTATGTGAGAAGTGATATGAAGGTGGTGTCTGTATGTGAGAGGTGATATGAAGCTGGTGTATGTCTGTATGTGAGAAGTGATATGAAGGCGGTGGTGTATGTTTGTATGGAAGAAGTGATATGAAGGTGTTGTCTGTATGTGAGAAGTGATATGAAGGTGGTGTATGTCTGTATGTGAGAAGTGATATGAAGGCAGTGGTGTATGTATGTATGTATGTATGTATGTATGTATGTATGTATGCATGTGAGAAGTGATATGAAGGTCGTGGTGTATGTCTGTATGTGAGAAGTGATATGAAGGTTGTGGTGTATGTCTGTATGTGAGAAGTAATATGAAGGCGTTGGTCGTGTATATCTGTATGTGAGAAGTGATATGAAGGCGGTGGTGTATGTCTGTATGTGAGAAGTGAAAGGAAGGTGAGTGTGAATGAGACATTAGAGGGTGAAGATTGTGAGGAGGTTGAAACCTTGTGGGTGGAATTACAAAGGGAGGTAAACACTGAAAAAATTACTTTTGGTGTAATCTCTAGACTCCCCAATATAACTGAGGAGATGGAACAGATGGAGCGGTACTGTAGTAATAATGGGAGATTTTAATTACCGGGATATTAATTGGGGTCATGGTTCGGCTTCAACTGCAAAGGGGAGACATTTCCTCAACCTGTTGCAGGAAAATTTTATGGGCCAGTTTGTGGAAGACCCGACTAGAGGTGAAGCTCTGTCGGATCTGGTAATTTCTAATAATGCAGAGCTTGTTGGGAATGTCAATGTTCGTGAAAACCTCGGTAACAGTGATCATAATATAGTTACATTTTACCTATACTATAAAAAACAAACGCAGGCTGGGAGGGAAAAAACACTTAATTTTAAGAAGGCCGATATCCCCAGGATGAGGCTGCAATTCAAGATATAGACTGGGAAGAACTAATGTCAAATAATGGGGCAAATGATAAATGGGAGATTTTCAAATCTACTTTGGGTAATTATAGTGCAAAATGTATTCCTACAGGTAACAAGTATAAACGACTCAAATTAAACCCCACATGGCTTACACCTTCTGTAAAAAGGGCATTTGAAAAATACAAATCTGAGGGTACAGCTGTAGCCGTTGTAAATTATAAAGAGCTTAATAAAATCTGTAAAAATGTAATAAAATTAGCAAAAATACAAATTGAAAGGCAGGTGGCCAAGGATAGTAAAACAAATCCCAAAAAATTCTTGAAGTAAATAAATGCAAAAAAAACAAGGTCTGAACATGTAGGACCCCGAGATAGTGGTAATGGGGTGTTGGTCACAGGGGATCAAGAGAAGGCAGAGTTACTAAATGGGTTCTTTAGCTCTGTATATACAACAGAAGAAAGAGCAGCTGATGTAGCTGGTGCCAGTGCTGAAGAGCTGATGTAGCAGGTGCCAGTGCTGAGGAGCAGATGTAGCCGATGCCAGTGCTGTGGAGCTGATGTAGCCGCTGCCAGTGCTGATGTAGCCTGTGCCAGTGCGGAGGAGCTAATATAGCCAGTGCCAGTGCTGAGCTGATGTAGCCAGTGCCAGTGCTGAGCTGATGTAGCCGGTGCCAGTGCTGAGGAACTGATGTAGGCAGGGCCAGTGCTGAGGAACTGATGTAGCCGGTGCCAGTGCTGAAGGGCTGATGTAGCCTGTGCCAGTGCTGAAGGGCTGATGTAGCATGTGCCAGTGCTGAGGAGCTGATGTAGCCGGTGCCAGTGCTGAAGGGCTGATGTAGCCTGTGCCAGTGCTGAAGGGCTGATGTAGCCTGTGCCAGTGCTGAGGAGCTGATGTAGCCGGTGCCAGTGCTGAAGAGCTGATGTAGCAGGTGCCAGTGCTGAGGAGCTGATGTAGCCGATGCCAGTGCTGAGGAGCTGATGTAGCCTGTGCCAGTGCGGAGGAGCTAATATAGCCAGTGCTGAGCTGATGTAGCCAGTGCCAGTGCTGAGCTGATGTAGCCGGTGCCAGTGCTGAGGAACTGATGTAGGCAGGGCCAGTGCTGAGGAACTGATGTAGCCGGTGCCAGTGCTGAAGGGCTGATGTAGCCTTTGCCAGTGCTGAAGGGCTGATGTAGCCTGTGCCAGTGCTGAGGAGCTGATGTAGCCGGTGCCAGTGCTGAAGGGCTGATATAGCCTGTGCCAGTGCAGAAGGGCTGATGTAGCCTGTGCCAGTGCTGAGGAGCTGATGTAGCCGGTGCCAGTGCTGAAGGGCTGATGTAGCCTGTGCCAGTGCTGAAGGGCTGATGTAGCCTGTGCCAGTGCTGAGGAGCTGATGTAGCCGGTGCCAGTGCTGAAGGGCTGATGTAGCCTGTGCCAGTGCTGTTAATAGATCAGTTGATATACTGAATTGGACAGTTTCTGCGCCTTGACGCGACGACATGTTTGTGACGATCAATGGGCTGAATTCCCCCCTTATATATATATTTAGGGGCACAAAGCAGGGCTGCCCTCTTTCCCCTTTACTCTTTAATCACTCCATTGATCCCCTGTTACGTCATCTAATGCAAACTCTGATTTTTCAGGGAATTGCATCACATAATTTAGAATTAAAGGTAGCCCCATTCACGGATGATATCTTATTAGTGGTGTCGGATCCCAAGCGGGTGCTGGCCCCACTCCTTCAGGACCTGGGTAGACTGGGGAAATAGTCCGGCTAGGTGTTGAACGTGGACAAAACGTAATCTCTTTTACTGAAGGGACATTCTGTACCGCTGTGGTCCTCGGCTTTCCCGTTCCGGTGGAAATCTTCAGCATTATCATATTTGGGGGTACAAATCTCCAAACACCCGGGTAAATTATATAGGCTTAATATGTCCCAATTAGAGGAGAGATTAAGCACTTGGAAACACTTCACTCTCTCCTATTTGGGGGGGCGATTCTGCTTAAGATGTTGGAATTTCCTAGACTCCTCTATCTCCTACACACGCTGCCAATTTACCTTACACCAGCGGATGGAAAACGGATTAACTGGAAAATGTCACGTATAGCCTTCCACATCCTGCAGCAGCCGAGGGCTAACGGGCGAATTCATTTCCCCAATATCACCTAATATAACCTGGCGGCACTGCTTCGCTTTGTCTCTGACAGCTTCATGACACCTCATGCTACACGTCCGCCCCTCTTGACTCTGGTCTCTTCCCGGGTTGGGCACTTGCAGCTCTTCTGCACCTTCCTTACAATCAATTTATCCATTGACACTAGAAATAACCCTTTACCCTCTAACACCTGGCGGGCACGGAAAAAAACAGAGAACATTTTCAGCTCTCCCCATCGCTGTCTCTCCAACTGCCATTAATTTGCAACCCTAACTTCCAGGATGGCGACCCCCATGGCATCTTTCGTAGGTGCCATGCGCTGGGTCTGACCTCACACTTTGTCCATATATTGGAGAGGAGGGGGCTTACTCTGTCTGAGATGCGGTTGAAGTTCCTGACCGCACCCATTGAACCCTTCCATTATTCACAAGCCAAAAGATACATCACAAATGTCCTGAAACAATTGCCAGAGCGGGAATGAACCCCCATCATCTCCAAGGCTTCTCCAGACGAAACATAACCAAAGGTCAAATAACCAGGAACTATCAGCTCTTACACCTGCCGCCGAACCACGCCGCCACTCACACCACTGATTAAATGGCAGCTTGATGATCAATCACTTACTCCGTCATTTTGAAAGCTTTGGACCAAGCTCATAAATTTCTGCCCTCGGTACGATTTAGCACATAGATCCCATCTAACTCCACTTGTAGGCCACAGAATAGGTTTATATCCCACCTCCCAATGCTTTAAATGCCCCACCATGGAGGCCAATCTCCACCATTGTTTCTGGACTTGCCCTGATATTCAGACTTTTTGGTCTCGTATTCGATCCTACACAACTCAGAACCTCACGAACTGCACTCCTGACACGACACTCTGGGCAATTTTTGGCTATATGGACCCGGACGGGTGCGAAGGCCATTCTACAGTCCGGGCTACACAACTAGGCCCCACCATTTAAACTTTTTCTGGACAAACTCTCGTACTGTAGGCGTCTCGCTATAAAGAACTCCAGGTGGAGCAGTTCTTTGCCACATGGGAAACCTTCATCTCCTACTTCCACAGAGAGTGAGGATGGATATTAGGAACTGCTGTCAGCACACAATCTGGTTTCAGGAACAGATTGCACACCAGTGTGAGAGTGCAGAGGGAAACACACCAGTGTGAGGGTGCAGAGGGAAACACACCAGTGTGAGGGTGCAGAAGGAAACACACCAGTGTGAGGGTGCAGGGGGAAACACACCAGTGTGAGGGTGCAGGGGGAAACACACCAGTGTGAGGGAGCAGAGGGAAACACACCGGTTTGAGGGTGCAGGGGGAAACACACCGGTGTGAGGGTGCAGAGGCAAACACACCGGTGTGAGGGTGCAGGGGGAAACACACCGGTGTGACGGTGCAGAGGCAAACACACCCGTGTGAGGGTGCAGGGGGAAACACACCGGTGTGAGGGTGCAGGGGGAAACACACCGGTGTGAGGGTGCAGGGGGAAACACACCGGTATGAGGGTGCAGGGGGAAACACACCGGTGTGAGGGTGCAGGGGGAAACACACCGGTGTGAGGGTGCAGGGGGAAACACACCGGTATGAGGGTGCAGGGGGAAACACACCGGTGTGAGGGTGCAGGGGGAAACACACCGGTGTGAGGGTGCAGGGGGAAACACACCGGTGTGAGGGTGCAGGGGGAAACACACCGGTCTGAGGGTGCACGGGGAAACACACCGGTCTGAGGGTGCACGGGGAAACACACCGGTCTGAGGGTGCACGGGGAAACACACCGGTCTGAGGGTGCAGGGGTAAACACACCGGTGTGAGGGTGCAGGGGTAAACACACCGATGTGAGGGTGCAGGGGGAAACACACCGGTGTGAGGGTGCAGGGGGAAACACACCGGTGTGAGGGTGCAGGGGTAAACACACCGGTGTGAGGGTGCAGGGGTAAACACACCGGTGTGAGGGTGCAGGGGGAAACACACCGGTGTGAGGGTGCAGGGGGAAACACACCGGTGTGAGGGTGCAGGGGGAAACACACCGGTGTGAGGGTGCAGGGGGAAACACACCGGTGTGAGGGTGCAGGGGGAAACACACCGGTGTGAGCGTGCAGGGGGAAACACACCGGTGTGAGGGTGCAGGGGGAAACACACCGGTGTGAAGGTGCAGGGGGAAACACACCGGTGTGAGGGTGCAGGGGGAAACACACCGGTGTGAGTGTGCAGGGGGAAACACACCGGTGTGAGGGTGCAGGGGGAAACACACCGGTGTCAGGATGCAGAGGGAAACACACCAGTGTGAGGGTGCAGGTGTTGTTGAGGTGTTGGTGGGAGTCGTGCACTGTTTGTGTGTTCTCTTCTCTCGGACGCCCCTGCGCCATTTACGGTGACGTGGATGGCGATGGGCGGTTTGTTGGTCCCTGTCCCACCTCTTTGTCCATGGTTGTATTAAGCCTTGATTAAGCGGAGGAGGGGCACGCTCCCTACTTCTGTATGACATTAATGCAGCGGGGGATTCTGTTCTGCAGACAGGCGGACTTGTTAATACCCCCCCACTTCCCCTGACTAATAATATGAGATCTTCTGATTGGCTGCTGTGTATTTTATAAACTCTGATCTCTTGTAACCACTTTTGCTTCTGGGGACCCCCCCCCCATTCTTTTATTTTTGTATATTTTTAATTCTCCCTTTTATTCCTGTACCTCATATTCAAAAAGTTTAATAAACAAAATTTGAAAAAAAATGAAAATTGTTCTGTATTTAAAGGGAACCCGTCATCTGCATTTTACCTGTTGAACTCTCATTCCCCCGCAATGGCCGCAGCTGTCCAAAGTTTATTTCCGTTATCCCCTCTCCTATAGTCCTCGTCTGTCCGTAAATATCAGTCTGCATCGTTTTTGCGCCTTTTATGGTAATAATTATTTACTGTATTACGCTGCTTCTTATTCCTGCCCACGTGTCCAACCCTGAAATGGCGAAATCTCATCTAAAATATTGCACATGCGCACTTCATCTACGTTACGATACCCTTTCCTGCTTTGTTCGTCAGTGAAACGGTTTACCGCGCGTCTTTCAGCGCCATATTGCACATTATAACGGCTTTCCGTTGAAGAGAAAATGTCCCAATGCACAAGTGCAAGATTTTGTGTGCTGTGGAGGGAGGAGAGGAGCTGTCAATCAAAAACGAGGAGGCGGAGTTAACTCAAAAGCTGGTGGAATGAAGATATGAGTCTCATGCTCATTTGCATATGGCCATCGAACGCTCAAAAACTGAATACTAAAGGCACAGAGCTACTTATAGGTAAGATTATAGGTTAAATAACAAGGATTTTTCCCCCACAACCATCAGGTATTGCTGGTTTGATAGGTAAAATGCTGGTGACAGGTTCCCTTTAAGGCCAAAATTGGCCGTGTCCTTAAGGGGTTAAAGAACACTAAAGAGAGAATCACTGTGTCATGCTCCGCCCCCTCAGACCCCGCACTAGACATAACGCTTGTTGTTCATAGCAACCAATCAGAGCTCAGCTTTCATTTCTTTAATTGCTTAGGAAAAACTTCACACTGTCATTGGTTGGGGCATCGTGGCCGGTTGATCTGATAAACGGTTATGATGATTGAGGCCCTTGATTGATGATCAGATCCTTTCTTCCATCTTGTCTCCTTCATGCTGAATTCAGAATTGCAGATAAATGGGAAGGATTAGAAGAAAGGATCTGCTTTATTTGCAAAAAGTGCCCCTCCTGTCCGTAGGCAGGGTCTGCTATTAAAGTATTCACATAACTAGGAATGAGATGCAGTACCAGACCCGGCCTGTGGAGAGAGGTGGAGCTGTTTTTGTAAATGAAGAAGATCCTTTTTTCTAATCCTGGACCTCCTTGTTACTGCAATTTGTGACATGTTAGATCCCTACAGATGAGATCTCCTATGAAGGAGCTATAACCCAAATCCTATAACCCTTACAGTCCGGTTGTGATGTCCATCAGTGATTCCAATATGGCGGTCATTGTTCCTGTAGATCCTTCATGTTATATTGGGAAAACCAGAAAACACGGCCCAGTGGGGCTCAACTCTCAACTCCTATCTGGTCTTCAGTGACCCTGCATGAAGTTCCTACAGAACATTCAAGATTTACAGATCAGTCCTTCAGGGGGAGAGTAAATTGGTCCCTGGACTTTCTCATGGGAGGAATGTCCTGTAAAAAGAATAATCGGCTGCGGCACAAACAACAAGTGGACACGACCCATCTCTATCACTTCCATTTATTGCAGTTTTCCCTCACAGTAGGTGGTACGAGTCATGTGATGCTCCACATCTTGGTACCACGATGAGAGCATGTACAACATGTGGGCACCACGATGAGAGCACGTACAACATGTGGGCACCACGATGAGAGCACGTACAACATGTGGGCACCACGATGAGAGCACGTACAACATGTGGGCACCACGATGAGAGCACGTACAACATGTGGGCACCACGATGAGAGCACGTACAACATGTGGGCACCACGATGAGAGCACGTACAACATGTGGGCACCACGATGAGAGCACGTACAACATGTGGGCACCACGATGAGAGCACGTACAACATGTGGGCACCACGATGAGAGCACGTACAACATGTGGGCACCACGATGAGAGCACGTACAACATGTGGGCACCACGATGAGAGCACGTACAACATGTGGGCACCACGATGAGGTTGTGATAATAAAACTTAATGGTCCGGGGGAGAAGAACCTTCTACCTGATTCACTAATTAAGGAAGAGCCCATGTGATTGAACCTCACAGTGATGTCAGATCTTCACATGACCGAAGATGCCAACAGGAAACTGCTTCACATGCGTCGGCCACTGCGCAGCCAGCTGGAAAAACTTCACGTCGTTCCACTCCACTCCATCGATGTTAACTGCAGGAAATCAGAATAGGATAGTATAGATTATCTCCATGATGAGAGTCGGGGGAGCTCAGGGAAGTCACTGGAGGGTGATTGACGTGGAGGAATGTGGACTATTAGACCTCGAGTTCACGGAGTCCCTTCACTTCTGTACTATGGAGCTGTAAGGTCTGCTGTGAGGTGTCTCCATGCAGTGCTGTATTAGGGAGCTCTTCTCTAGAAGCAAGATACATCATGGAAGTACTGTATAGGGGTACGCAGTGATACAGTAAGGCGGTACATGGGGCTTCTATATTTCTGTGTGCTATATTATGTCTATGTACAACACATAATGCCGCGTGCAGGAGCCCATGGTCTGAACAGGAGAAGGACAGGGAGCTGTGGCACCATTATATGAAAACAATGGCCCTGAAAGGAGACATCTCCCAGAGGCCCTCCGTGCTGCCCCTCTATATTCTCCATTTACAAGACACTATTACCCTGGGCTTAGAGGTTCTTGTGATCACTGAATGGACATTTCCAGACTATGCTCTTAGTATATGATGGAAAATATGATGATTTGTATTATTATGGTTTTATCGTCTGTGGCTTTATTGTTGGTGGTCTTATAGTCAGTTTATTTATCGTCTATTTTATTACTGGTGGTTGGGATTATCATTTGGTTTAGCGCCGTTAGGTACATCATTGGTTGTATCGTCGGTGGATGGGTTTATTATTGGTTGTATCGTCGGTGGATGGGTTTATCATCGGCGGTTGGGTTTGTTTGTTTTATTGTCCTTGGTTCCATCGTCAGTGGTTGGGTTTATCATTCGTTTTATCATCAGTGGTTGGGTTTATCTTTGGTGTTATTGTCGGTGGTTGGGTTTATTATTAGTTACATCATTGGTGCTTGGGTTAATCCATGTTGGGTTTATCCATACAAAAACACCGGGAAAGGCCATACTTACAAATGGACACAGCCAGGTCAGAAACGCTGATGAAGGAGTGAGCAGGTGCTTTAAATAATAATAGCCACTCCCACTAGTCTTGAGGGGAGTGGTGTGTGGTGCATGGGATGTGTAGTAAGAAATAATAAATGAATAGTGTGTGTGCAAGTGTAATAATATAAGTGAAATATAGGGGGCAGTAATGAGTGAAGTGCCTCAATAGAAATAAATGGATAATGGGGTGCAAGTGTGTGAAACATGGAGGGATAGTGTGTACGTCATGAGGCACAACGTGTATAGCCAGGTAGAAGCCTATTTGTGACGCCTTGATAGTTCATAGAGCGGGCTACCCTGCTTGCTATGCCAAACAACAACAACACACCATGCGCTCCCAGCATCAAAGACCCGGCTGTGTCTTACTACACATCCCATGCACCACACACACCACTCCCCTCAAGACTAGTGGGAGTGGCTATTATTATTTAAAGCACCTGCTCACTCTCCTTCATCAGCGTTTCTGACCTGGCTGTGTCCATTTGTAAGTATGGCCTTTTTCTGTGTTTTTGTTTATTATTAGTTGTATCATCGGTGGATGGGCTTATCGTTGGTTGTATCGTCGGTGGATGGGTTTATCATTGTTGTTTTTCTTTTCCATGGTTGGGTTTATCGTTTATTTTATTATTGGGGGTGGGGGTTTATCATTGGTTTTATCATCTGTGGTTGGGTTTACCATTGGTTGCATCATCAGTGTTTGGGTTTATCATAGGTTTTATCAACAGGGATTGGGTTTATCATTAGTTTTATCGTTGGGGGTTGGGTTTTATAGTTGGTAGTTGGATTTATTATTGGTTTCTTCATCAATACTTGTATTATCAGTGGTTGGGTTTATCTTCGGCGGTTGTGTTTTATGGTTTGTTTTATATCGTCATTGGTTTTATTTTCGGTGACTGGGTTTATTGTTGGCTGTATCGTCGGTGGCTACATTTACCTTTTGGTTTTATCATCCGTGGTTGGGTTTAATGTCGGCAGTTGGTTTTATCTTCAGTGGTTGGGTTTATCATTGTTGTTTTTCATTTCCATGGTTGGGTTTATCATTGATTTTATTATCGGGGGTGGGGGTTTATCATTAATTTTATTGTCATTGGTTTTATCACCAGTGGTTGAATTTACCGTTGGTTGCATCATCAGTAATCGGGTTTATCGTTGGTTTTATCATCGCCTGTATATAAGATGTGTGGATCTCATGTCTGATAACAGTGTAATTATATTATATATCAGTGATGTCAGTAACAGGGGGCGGAGCTGTGACAACCTCTCACACATGATATACAGGCTGGTTGTCAGTAGTAATAGATGAATAGCTGTTACTGTATATAAGATGTGTGGATCTCATGTCTGATCACAGTGTAATTATATTATAGATCAGTGATGTCAGTAACAGGGGGCGGGGCTGTGACAACCTCTCACACAGGATATACAGGCTGGTTGTCAGTAGTAATAGATGAATAGCTGTGACTGTATATAAGATGTGTGGATCTGATGTCTGATCACAATGTCATTATATTATATATCAGTGATGTCAGTAACAGGGGGCGGGGCTGTGACAACCTCTCACACATGATATACAGGCTGGCTGTCAGTAGTAATAGATGAATAGCTGTGACTGTATATAAGATGTGTGGATCTCATGTCTGATCACAGTGTAATTATATTATATATCAGTGATGTCAGTAACAGGGGGCGGGGCTGTGACAACCTCTCACACATGATATACAGGCTGGTTGTCAGTAGTAATAGATGAATAGCTGTTACTGTATATAAGATGTGTGGATCTCATGTCTGATCACAATGTCATTATATTATATATCAGTGATGTCAGTAACAGGGGGCGGGGCTGTGACAACCTCTCACACATGATATACAGGCTGGTTGTCAGTAGTAATAGATGAATAGCTGTGACTGTATATAAGATGTGTGGATCTCATGTCTGATCACTGTGTAATTATATTATATATCAGTGATGTCAGTAACAGGGGGCGGGGCTGTGACAACCTCTCACACATGATATACAGGCTGGTTGTCAGTAGTAATAGATGAATAGCTGTTACTGTATATAAGATGTGTGGATCTCATGTCTGATCACAATGTCATTATATTATATATCAGTGATGTAAGTAACAGGGGGCGGGGCTGTGACAACCTCTCACACATGATATACAGGCTGGTTGTCAGTAGTAATAGATGAATAGCTGTTACTGTATATAAGATGTGTGGATCTCATGTCTGATCACAGTGTAATTATATATCAGTGATGTCAGTAACAGGGGGCGGAGCTGTGACAACCTCTCACACATGATATACAGGCTGGTTGTCAGTAGTAATAGATGTATAGCTGTTACTGTATATAAGATGTGTGGATCTCATGTCTGATCACAATGTAATTTCAGGAATTTACTAGAACAGACGTGTCCGGAGAGGTGATAGGTCCTCTTTAAGAATTGGTACTTTTCGTGGTGAAC